>NC_142804.1:53839250-54043498 GCF_049724085.1 Artemia sp. Qi Xiang Cuo | reverse complement strand
TTTCTATACACACTCATGTCGAAATTATTTTTTACAAAGTGTGAACGCTTGTGAACGCTCGTTTTCGCTTGTGAACGCTTACTGACAAAGGTGTCAATAAACGTTTTCATGTAAGGCTTTTGGTCAAATTGGTGGGCTCTGTGAATCTTTGTGACTTTGAAACCATTAGACAACATCCATTTAAATAGCACGTGATGAACAACGATATTCTGTTTCGGGTTGAGGTTGGCAATTAGTTTTTATCTTGAAGGTACCCAGTGCATACTCCAGTCCTCTAATAAAGATAAATTGTAGGGGCTCAGAGAGTCCCTACCCACCTGTCTATTTATGCACGGAAAAACAAAGTCTTTTACCGAGTCATGAATTTCCATGGGTATTTCACCGTTAATTTCAAAAAATCAACCCTTCGCCCCATTCTCCTCAAAAATGGCAATGTCGGGGAAATTCTAAGCACGCGGATTGTCAAGCCATTTATAATTGCCACACTGCAAACAGTAGTTAGACATTGCCGATGGGTAAAGAGACTTCATATCCAAAAAAACTGCGTCCGACTTTTCATCGGTTTGCAGTCCACTCGGATCAGTTTTCATGATACGATCCTCGTGAAAAACATACCCTCCCCGCATTAATATCTCTACAAAAAGATGCTGATCCACATCGGCGATAAAACCGATTTCTTATGTGCTGATTTTAAATATCAAGTCCATCACCGAATGAGGAGTGGAAAGATAATAACCTACATCCAACCAAAATTATCCGTAGATTTCGTCCATAGTTTTGTAACCAATGTCCAAAAGAGTGAGTACGTCACTGGCTAAGTCTAGTTTACAATATTCCCACCAATTTCTACATCCGTCCTTTGCCCAAACGCTATTAGCAAATTCTTAGTCGCTAGTTGTGCACTCACTCTCAGTAAGAGAATTGTAAAAAGCTTCAATGGGTGGTAGTGACACCTAATCTAGCCTCGAGCCAGAGTTGTAATAATCATATGGATATATACCCTTACACTTTAATAACTCATACATTTCATCATCGGGGGCGTGCTGTTTGAGGAGGGGGAAGCTGTCAAAATTGTCACTTTTTTGTACCTGAATGAATTGGCTTAAATATATGGGGAAGAAGCTTAAAGAGTATAAAAAACGGAATTTATTCAGGCACGTGTTACCCTTGTCAACTGTTTTCCACATGAATTCTAGCAGCAGTAGCTTCTCCGATGATTTGGGTATGATATTATATGAAAAAGAACCATCTATCCATGCGTTATCTATAACTCCACACCTGGAAATGCGGGCAAATGCCAGTAGAATAATCTTTAAGTCTTAATTGGAATTGTGTATATAAACAGGTACGAAATATTGTTGTCTAACGTTTAAATTGAATGGCTGGTTGGATACCCCTATAAAGCTACTCCCTCCCGATGGAATGTCCTGCCACACATAATGAGGGTCGATCACTTTCCTCCTCCCCCCCATTCCCAACGCCATCATCAAATTCTCCCTTGCAACCCCAGCACCGTTTACGATTTTTAAGGGCCACTGTGTCATATGGTGATAGGAGCATAGGATATTTTGTAGAACGAAGGCGCTAAATTGCACCGTTCGCCGTTTTGATTAGACTGACCAATGCGGAGCGCATGCAATCTTCACCGTCACTCAACATTTCAACTACATCCAGAACTTGGATGGTATTATTGGAATCTCGTTGCGCGTGAGCGTAAAAGACCCCAATGGATTCATGTATTTTAACACAATTTGAATTTTACGTATCACACACATCTGCCAGTTTAGCTTTGCAGTCCAAACCGTTCTTAATGCTCTGCAGAAGCGTGTTTTGACATTTTTTCAAACATAATATGGCTGTATATCCGCTTACAATCTCTACAGGCTGGTATCTATGACGTTTACAGTGTTTCATGTGATGCTTTAACTTTAAATCAGAGCGAAATCTTGAGAGACATGTTGGACAGTAATAACACACACCCCCACGCCCCGTTTACCCTCACATAAAACCCTACTAATATCCGTAATTGGATTGAAATGACCAATTGAATCGGAGTCTGTGGGTGGGGTGTATAGAAGCCACACCCAATGTTCTACTGATTCAATTGAAGGAGCCCGCACTAGAAATAATACACCCTTCTTATCGGAACGCTGACCCTCTTCAAATTCTGTTTCATACTGTAACACCGTGACACCAACCTTTAAATATGCATTAGCCCGCTCAAAAATATCTATTCCTTTTAGTGTCACGGGAAATTGACCATTTAAACATATAAAATCTACTTTGGGGAACTTTGAACCCTCCCTACCATTAATTTCCATTTTATCCAACTTTTTCTTAGTGGCATCTTTTCTAAGTGGTCTGTATGCTGCAATTAAAAATGCATACTTTAAACACTGTAGCCTCGTATCGAAATAGATTCGTTGTACCACCTTACACCCCTCTAAATCTGAATAATATTTTAAAACTATAGCCCTCTCCCCATGCCCACCTCTTAAAATAAAATCCTTTTTAAACCTACAAATATTAAAATTTAAACTATCAATAAATAAAACCACAGATCAACTACCCCCCCTCGTTATAAATTTCCCACGTAATTTGAATAATATTAGCCCAAATTATAAAAAAGTCCCCATAATTTTATAAATGTGGGTGTATTGCCAACATCTCTGTGTGCAAGAACTTCGAATACATCTCACCCGCACTTTCATTTAAAAAAAATATTTTTAGTGCTACTGATGCTTTTAAACTGACCCCCACCCCCCACACCCTCAGTTGTTGTTCAAGAATGGCTCGAATATTATTAGTAAAGTAATGTGTAATGGCCGAGGGATCTGTTATTATATATCCCGACACTAGAGAGTTGAAGGGGTAACCAAATTTGGCGCTGTAGACCAATGTGTGGTGCAAGGCAGAGTTGGACAGAAAAAAATCTGGAAGAGGGGTTACTGGTGTTTTTGTATTATTACTACTAGTACTAGCTATATCATTAAGTGGAATAAAGCAGGGTAATAGAGAATTGTTGGTAGGACCACAACTCCCAGTCTACTCAATAGCATTTGTTGGAGATGAAACGAGGCAGTTCCCTAGTATATATTCCAAAGTGTTTGGGTACACTTGGTAAATCCAGCCTGTATTGTCCTGTAATGGAATTTCGTTATGAGGACCCGGTTCAGATGCACTAATAACATCTCCTAAATGCTCACGCATAAAACTATCTTCCCACCCGGATCGTCAAGCATGTCAATATTACAATTTAAGTCATCTTGGCTAACGTTGTACCCAAAAACATCAATGATGAAACCCCTACACCCTTCCACATTCTGTAGAACTAATGTAGGTTAGCCACAGAACTCTGTTGGTGGTAAAATAATTGGTTCCGTGAATTCAGTTGTTTCATCAGTCAATGGTGGCGCTCTAACATTAATCTGTAAAAAAAAGGTTTTATTTTTTATGTAAAATAACCATTATTTTTATAAAGTTAATAAACTATGTAAATTTTTCATAGTCATTGTCCCACCACCTGAACAATTAAAAGAAGAAGAAAAAAAGTTAAATTGCCATATGTCTTTCATAATGACAAATGAACATGTTAAAAATATATATTGTTTTAGTCAGGAAAATGAAGTCTTATTCTTAGAGGATAAGTTAGAACAAAAGAATCATATATAAAACTAATGGTTTTATTCCGAAAATTTTTAGATTAAAAACGCAAGAGATAGGTCTAATTCTAATGCTTGACCCTCTTAAATATAACTTTCAATAAAATCCAACCATCGTTAAACTGATGCAGTGTGTTCTATGAACCCTTGCTTTTCAGTTTTAGTTAATAGACACGAAGCCTATACATTGGTTGCTGGTGTTGGTGTAACTTTCTCGACAATCTGAATTATTCCCACTTTCCCCAATTTTCCCCGAAAAACCCCACTTTGTAGTGAGCGAGCGATTAACATTCAAATTTATACCTGCTTGATTAATATTCAACCTTTCCCGATGGGTTATTTTGATAATAGGATTAAATATGCGCGAAGCTAAGTGCAAAAACATATCTTAGTTTAAGAACGCTTGTTCAACCATCAAGTGTGAAATAGTGATTTTTTTAAAGAAATAATTGGATTATTGCATTAGAAAACATCTTGCTTAAAAGAGAAGTTACAGGTAAGGTTTTATAGAAATGTATGATAAGCTATTTGCTACTTCAGTGCTATAGACATTCCTTCATATACTGCTAATTTGGTTAATGAAAAAAAATGAAATAGGATTATTATAGAATAGTTTAGAAACAAATTTAAGTTTTACTCATCAAAAGTTATGCGCTTGAGAAAATTTACCTTATTTTTGAAAATACGGAAGGAAAAAAATTATATATATATATATATATATATATATACTTACAAATTCTGACTGGGCTTCTACACCTGAAGTCCCTGGCAAAACATGAAGGGGGTCAACCTCACCATCTTGAGTAGACTGGGCTGAGGCATTATGAGAAGCAGCCCACTCTCTTTTCAACTTCCTCCCAGCCTGCGTAGACGTTTGCGCAGAGCTAACAGTGGCGTGAGAGGCTCCTGGCATTAAAAGTTGCGTGGTCATTGGCTGGTCCAGAGCATGTATAATTGAACCAGCATATTTGATGATGGAGGGCCTTGCAGCTTGCATCAATGTGGCTTCGTTCCATCTTGGTTTCTTTTCCGAAGGGGGGTAATTGCAAGAATCTTCCTCCACCTTAAAAAAGAAGAAAAATTTAATAATGTAATAATAAACCCTCTTTTAAAGATAAATTGCCCTCGACCCCCATGTAACTATACCCCCTTTAACTGAATTCTCGTGCAACTCAACCTTCCCTTTTAAGCACTCTCTGAAAGTTCCAACTTAATACACAGATTCCTTAATGAAGAAATACTTTATTTTTTCACCTTACAATGAACATGCTAGAATTGATACATTGACCCTTCCTTGTCTTAAATTTTTATAAAAGCCACTTAATCATCTGTTAAACCCTTTTTACTTTCATCAAATATGTCTCGTTTAATTTGGCCATAAAAGGAAACTCTTGAATCGCGCATACATGAATCATTTATTTAACAGAAATCCACGCTTTTGAATACCCACCAAATAAAGATAACCGTTTCTATCTAATATACTCATTATATTCTTAAGATTTTGTATTGTTGGAGGGGAGGGGGCTAAGTCACCCTGAAATTTGAATTTACTAGTAAAACTTTTTTTTATATTTTTTTTTTAAGGTTGAGTTCACGAGCCAAAACATGTGGCTTAGATACCGCAAATTTCAATGTATTTTAAGCCGTGGGTTTTATTTGTTTTTCTATGCATTAATTCTTTTGTGAATAAGAATGTGTGGCGCTTCTGTCTTCATGTCTTTATAACAATATTAATTATTCAATGATATTTCCTTTTGTTATTTGGTGTAAATTGTTACTGCTCTGTCCTAAAGTCTGGGGAGCTTTTGCCCTCTTATTTATTGGGTGTAGGTTTAAAATGACTTGAAGGTAGTTCCTTTTAAGGTTGTTTTTATATTACTTTATGGCTCTAATATGTTTCAAAATGGAGGGCTCGGTCAAGTTCACCTGTTGTGTGTATGTTTAATTTATATTTTACCCCGTAGGTACGCGTTTTTACTATACTAGCGCTTGTTGTTGGTTCTTTGTCAGGGGCTAAGTCCCCCTTAAATTTGAATTTACTATTAAACCGTTTTTTTTATTTTTTTGGGGGGGAAATAAAGAATGAAAGTGTACTCACATTGAAAATTGATGACTCCATTGTTTTCAAAGTTAATAATATGTAGTGTACTATAAACAATGTGTTAAAACATAATGAAAATTGGAATGTAGTGTATGAACATTTTATAGGGTTTTTGCTTGAGTACATTATACGTTGCCAAGTTTTTAAAAAAAAAACTACTAATCAGGTTACTATATATGGAATAACCGCAGCTCTCTCTCTGATTGACCCCAAAAAAATGGATGTCACATTAGAAACCCGTCTGGTAAGGCAGGTAATCAAACTCTCAAAACATGGTTGAGTACATTATACTTATCCAAGTTTAAAAAAAACCTACTAATCAAGTTACGGTATATGGAACAACCACCGCTCTCTCACCGATTGACCCAAAAAAAATGGGTGTTACCTTAGAAACCCGTCTGGTAAGGCATGTATCGTTCGTAGTAATATGTGACTGACCCTGGTAAGTCAATGTACCGGTTAAACTACACGCATATTCATGCCTCAGGCTTGTGTAAGTACATGTGTATTCAGCGCGAATTGATGCCTTACTACTAATATTCAGTTTAATTTATTAGCTCTTCTTAAAGTTGTTAAAGACGAATATAGTTTCTATACAAACAAGTATTTGGATACTGCCTCCTTTCCTAGCTGTAAATAAAAACCAAAAGCCTACTGCGTCATTGGCGCTGAACTGAAAACGGATTATGTTACAAATATTTTCTTTTCCAGTTCTTACAGTATTGAAAATAAAAATATAATTACAGTGAAATAATTTCTTGAACCGATGGATCTTTCAACAGTTAATATCATTATACATCAAATATTCAATTTGATGTTGTTTATACTTTCTAAGACTGTTCAAGACGAATATAGTTTTCAGTAAAGCGCCAATGACGCAGTAGGTTTTAGACTTTTACAGTGAGAGAAGGAGGTCATACCCAAACTCTTGCTTGTGGTGATTTTTTTTTGTTTCAAGCTTGATTTGCATATTCAATTTAAATTTTGCTCGTTTTAAGATTTATTTATTAATTTACATTAATATCTATTGTATGTTTTTTTGCATTGATTGTTTATTTAATTTCTGTTCGTTTTAAGTTTCATTTATGCTTCTCAATATGAAAATATTTTTTTTTCGTTTTAAGCTTGATTTTCATATTCAATCTAAGCATTACTCGCTTTAAGATCTATTTATTCATTTATATTAGTACTTGTTGTATGTTTTGGCTATGATTTTTTATTTAATTTCTGTTCGTTTTGGGTTTCATTTATTTTTTAATAGTAATTTCTGGTCGTTTTGAGCTTGAATTTTAAAAATTAATTGTATCTGCTGAGCTTAAGTTTAAAATGGCCTTTACTTTTCTTTGAAAAACTTATTTTTCGGAAAGTGTTTTTAATTATTATTTGTTCATTTTTAATTGCAAAAAATTTCAAGTTTTTAAAAATTCCTTATTTTAAAATCAAACTTAAAAAAAAATCAAATATTCATCAAAGTATCAAAACTAATATCAAAGTAACGATACCAAAGTGAAAAAAGGGGTTTGTGTCAACCTCGGAGTTTTTATTATCTGATGTTCGAACTATTTTTAACAAAATTGCTATCTCAAGATTTTATCGGATGGGTTATGGGAAAAAGGGCTTGGGGGGACTAGATTAAGCTTCGGTCTCTTTTGACTCTTTAAAAGTGAACTAGAACTTTCTATTTTCAATCAAATGAGCCTTCTCTGAAGTTTATACGAGTATCCCTTCTATAAGAACCATATATATCCCCAGAATATAACTTACAAAGCCTTTCCCTGGGCCCTGGGGGATTGTGTAAATCCTGGAGTTATAATATCTAATGGTTGAACTATTTTTAACAAAACGGTCACCTGAAATTTACAATAAAAGCGATTTACAATATATAACTTACATTAAGTTTAATCCTACCCATGAAAGATTACGAGCCTGAGAAATGTTTTCTAATTTTCGAAAAAAAGGGGAAACAGCCCCTAAAAGTCAAGTGATCTCAATGAAAATCCCACTACCAGATTTAGAGTATCAGAGCAACCTACTGTATAAGTTTCAAGCTCTTATCTGCAAAAATGTGGAATTTTGTATTTTTTGCCAGAAGAAAGATCATGGATGCGTGCTTATTTATTGTTTTTTTTTAAATTATTACGTAAGTAGTGTGTTACCTTATACTTTGCATAGGCCCCCTTACCAAACAGGTTTTTCTGGTAGTCCTATTCTACAGGTCATTACATCTTTGCCAAGAGATTTACGCAATTTCTAGTTCAAGGTATATGCATGTCTTTTTTTTAGTGATAAACAAAAGGCAGAATTTATTGTTTCGCTGTTATGAAATTATTTTTTTGTTACATTATAATTTGCAAATGCCCTCGTACCAAAAAGGTTTTTCTGGTAGTCCTATTATACAGGTCATTACATCTTTGCCAAGAGATTTATGCAATTTCGAATTCAAGGTATATGCATGTCTTTTTTTTAGTGATAAACCAATACCTGCATGTCTTGTTTCGCTGTTATGCAATTATCTTTTTGTTACGTTAGACTTCTAAGACATCCCCGTGCAAAACAGATTTTTCTCTTGGTCATATTATACAGGTCATTACATCTTTGCCAAGAGATAGACGCAATTTCTAGAACAAATTATATAGATGTCTTTTTTTAGTGATAAAACAAAACCAGCATGTCTTGTTTCGCTGTTATGCAATTATTTTTTTGTTACCTTATACTTTGCATAGGCCCCTGTACCAAACAGGTTTTTATGGTAGTCCTATTCTAGAGGTCATTACATCTTTGCTAAGAGGAATGAGTATAACTTGATTGGTGATTGAGATTTGAATAAAAGGAATAGTTTTCTTTACAATTGATATTAGTAAGAGAATTGAATTCAAAGAGAATAGTTTATTTGCGAGGATATTAGTAGAGAAAAAAAAATGAGTGGTGCATTTACATTTATTGGAGATTAATAATGGAGCTGACAACAGTGATGCACGAGTACCTAATGTGGCTGTGGAAATAACTGCTGGTTGTAGACTATGTCTTGAATGGGACACTATGTATGCTAGATACGTGATATCATTAAGCAAATTTAAGTAGGAGGAGCAGCTATGTATTGCTGGAAAAGTAAATATTCTCCATATAAATAAACTTCGATCAGCATTAGATGACCTATCAAAATATATTGATGAGAACAAAATGCATCAGTGAATATTATTATTGTAATTATGTTCAATAAAATTGTTTCTAAATCAATGGTATTTTTTTTTATTTCTATAGTAGACTAGCATATATTTTTTAGAGTAGAAAAAAGAAATTCTGGTTAGTCTGAAGTTGGTCGTGAGAGAGTTAGGACTAAAAAAAATGGATAGATTCGAGAAAGATCAAATCATGAGGAATCTAGTTCTTATGGAAAACATTTAATTCTAGACGATGATTTTCTGGAGTTGTCTATTCAAATGAAGATATTTTCTCGGGAGATGCATATTGATATAATGAAAAATGATTCTCCATCATTAGACTATTGTTTGAAGCTTTTATATCGTGGTCCAAATGCATTTACACAGTTTATTTATATATTGATCACGACACGACAAAATGATATTGTGGATATGCTTTTAAACATTAGTTAGAGAAATTTAGGACTTTTTTTTCATAAGAAAGATGGTGCTCAAGGATGATTTACTCCTCTCTCTCTCTATATCAGACAATTTTTTGTTGTTGTTGCTAGCTCAGTTTCTGTGTTATAGTGAGAGCGTCAACACAAGACAAAATGTTCCATACATGCCAACTATGTATGTAATCACTGGGCTGCTGGTCATCATGTGAGAAGTACACAATGATTGAGGAGTATGATGAAAAGTGTAGATTATACAACCCGTGTAAATTGCATAGAGGATAGGCTGTGCAAATTAAAGGTTGTAATTCCTGTCTTGAAGAGGTGTGTGACTCTCATCCTAGAAGTTACCTATGCTCCAATTGTCATTATGATAAATGTAAGCAGTGGGAGAGTACATATCCCGGTATGATTGGAAAGAATCCTAACCGTGATTTTAGTTTATTGCTACGAGATTGGTATCGTCGTGGTTTTAGATTGTTCTGGGAGGAGGAACCAGGTCAACGATTCAACTGTTGGAACAACAAGAGAATATGGTTTCTACGTCATCGTTGCGAAGACACTGGGTGTTATGATTATAAGCCCACTGATTTTTATTTGGCTGTGATGGAATGTGATTCGACACTTGAGGACATTGTTTGTGAAATTGCTTCAAATACGCAAATTGATACATGTGAATTCTAAAGATTGAATGAGAATAGTATCATTAAATATACAAAAAGATATGACAAGTGTGAAGTCACACTCAACTGTAGAAAATGTGACCCTGACATTACAGTACATCAGGATCAGTACACTGTGAATTCAGATAATCTACCTGCAGTAGTTGTCGTCAACAAATACCTAGTAGTCGATGAAATCTAAAGAGTAGAAAAGTTATTTTATCATGTCTATAATTTTTTTTTATTAATAAGCAATTTCACATACATCTTTAGATCATTTTATTCTTAGGGCTCTAAAATAAATATTAAATAAACTTGTAAGCATTTTCTCCACTAGAAAGTCGTTAAAGTGAGGTAAGTCAACGCAGATGCTGAGAAACTGCTTATAGGTGTAGCCACGACTTCCGAACATGAAAAAGAGTAGTGCATGAAAACCACATGTCTTAGTTGTTAAATCCTGTACACTTCGTTGATTTTGAATAATGATTTTCTCCCTTCTTTCAATAAAGTTGCTGATGTATGGAACGTAGAATTTATACGATAGGCCAAGATGATCAAAAAATTCAATATTCTTTTCTGTTTGAAAGGTGCATAGCCAATGACCTGTCTTCAAAGTCAATGGACTGCTTTTAACAATTATTAGGTTATTGTTAACATTTGGAATTTTTTCAATGAAGTCTGAAGGTATGCAATAAGCCATGTACCGGGACATGTATGGATCCATATTAAATGCATTGATTATTTGGTTTGCCTTTATGTTGCTAGGTCTAGTAGAATAATGCCGTCAGGCGTGATTTCCCAATAGGTTTCAAATTGACTCAGTGATATTAGCGTGATACTCTCAGTCAGAGCATTGGCAAATGTACACTCTAAATGTACATTCCCTGTTCGTACTATGGTCATATCTTGCATGCCTGACAAATCCAAAACAATAACCCAATGATTTTTTGAAAACATTGAATCGGTTATTCAATTTTCAAATAGTTGAGAGTCATGATCTAGGGATTGCAGTGTCAGCTCGTACAGAGTTCTATAGGATTTTTTGTCAAACGATAGAGTCTACAGTGGAATACCATTCACTTTGCACACGAGGCTAGATACACCGAAAAAATTAAAATCATGGGGGGATTCAGTCCAGGATCCAACGGCACTGCCACTCTTCACAAAGGCCAATGCCAATTTTGATAGGATTTCTCCATTGATAAATGATGAGTCGCTATAGCTACGAGAGCCGGTGGCAATGTGACATTGATTGGTGATCATATGGGGAACAAGAAGCTTAATGTTGTTACCATTGGCTCTTAGCTTTTCCACTACCAATGCAACAGAGCTCATAACTTGTTGTTTTCGAACGTGGAGAATTGCCGATGTGATAATGACATTTGCATCGGGTGCTGCAGGAAGTGTTTTTCTCAAAATGAAATTCGATGGGGCCATCTGTAACTTTATGTCAATCTTGACTTTTGGGGGTAGCCATTGGGATATATTGAATATCTCATGATTTAATTTCCCAACCAGATGATACTACTGGTTCACTGCAGTAGTCAACTCGCCGTCAGTATCAAAACTTTTTCGATATTCATAGCCCAATGATTGTCCTCTTATCTCCTTGTACGCCTTTGGCGTTATCATCATAAATTGTATGTAGCTTGCATAGTTGGATAAATTATTGCTAGTGCTCACCAATGTTCCATTAATAAATACATTAATTTGTTTTAATAGGTTGTGTAGAATACAGTTTTCATAGGAGAGACCATTGCCGGCATTTGGAGTTGTATTATCTGACTTTTTTTTCACCACAACATTTAAATCAATAGATGTTGACGACAAATCAATGAAATAGTCTTCATTGGAAAATATTTGAAAGTGTATATTTTCCGAGAGGGGTTGTTGGGGGTGAAATTTTTCATAGTAGCAATACTTGACACTGACATCACCATTTTCAGCATTAAATAGATTCAATAAGGAGCCAATTGATGGATATGATTCCTTGTAGGGGGGATAAGTCATCTTAGGAAAATAACTGCTTCTTTGATGTTACAATCTTTTTCTTTTTCTTCTTCTGCTTATTGACCTTGGTTTTTTTATTCCTCAAATTGACTGTTGATGTACTTTGCTTCCTACCTGGGTGGAGGCTGAT
Source organism: Artemia sp. Qi Xiang Cuo (assembly GCF_049724085.1). Lineage (NCBI taxonomy): Eukaryota > Metazoa > Arthropoda > Branchiopoda > Anostraca > Artemiidae > Artemia > Artemia sp. Qi Xiang Cuo. Next base: position 54,031,335 of record NC_142804.1, on the reverse strand, counting down.
GAGTGAACAATACGAACGCGTTCTTCCCCATTCAATACCTCTCCATTTTGTCGAGATTTTAATTGTTCACCAACGGCTCTTGCTGAACTTCTAATATTTTCCTTAACACTCTCCTTGAAATTCTTGCCCGACCCCCAGTCCTGTAGTGTGGAGGCAGCAAAATTCGATGCAGCAGGTACAAGATATTTTAGAGCACGGGGTAGTGCAGAACGAAATAGACTAGCAAAACAGCTATCAATACAAAAGCCAGACATTGTATTACGACCCTTGTAGTAGTCCAATCAATTGCCTATTTGACGTGGACTCAAAGCACCGAGATAACAGTCAATATCGGGACAGACAAATGGAATTCTTCTATTGTTCATTTTAGGTTATTGTACCGTCGTCGTTGACAATGGGTCGAAAATGAAATGTAATCACTGCTAAGCCTTATGTTTTTAATAGAGGATCACCCAATTCACTTGTTAGTGTTAACTTACAGATTTCCAAATATGAAGTGTTTACATGAACATACTGACGATGCTTTATATTATATTGATGAACAAGTTCATGAGTTGTTTTTCGTTCAAGAACACGTAGGAGTGTGACATTTGAATTACCGACTCTCGACGTTTCCAAAAAGGATGCGTAGAAAAATATGGAAGATGCCAAGACAAAACCAGGTGAATATTCAGCAAGAATAACTTGATCAATCCTGTAAACGGTGCCAGCATTTTTCCCATGGATCTTTTTATGTTTAAAGCCAAGAACATCTTTAAAATTGTCATTGAGAATAATTGTTTCAGTGTCAACAGGTGAGCTAATGTAAATCCTATCATGTTCCAATGAATAATTAAAATGGAATGTACTATTCCGACGATATGAGATTTTTCTATTGATTCTACGACACAAATCCCTCATATTATCATATTCAATATATTTCAATCTGAAATGTAGATAGTCACTAGATTTAAGTGCTTCAACCCATTCATAGTCGGCATAGCCCAACCCATTCATAGTCCAATCGAATGGTATAACTTTTATATCATACACCCGATCCTTTCTCAGGATGTCATAGGTATTTTTAAGGATACAGTCGACAAGAGCCACTTCATATCCACTGTCAAATTTGATTGCGGGTGAGAGTTTTGTACAAAAATTACTTGTCATATTCAAGTCATTGTAGAGAGGATCGGAAACGTTGGACATGAAAGTTACATAGAAATCTTGGGGCATTGTCAATATCTTCAACACCGATCCAAGAATCAAAATCAGAGTTGTATCCTAGCCCCCGAACAAGTACCTGTTTCTTACCCCCGCGAGTACAAGTCTTTAATATCTTTTCAATTTGATAGATTTCACTAGCATTTTTAACTTTTTGCAATTCATAGTCATAAAAACCGGCGAGAATTTCTTCATCTTTATTATCACAAAGGCGATAAGTTCTGGGTTTAGTTTCTAGGATTTTTGCCACTTTAAAAAGTTCAGTGGACCACAAGTTATTACCTTTTTCAAAAAAATTATTTGTTATGTTAATTCGAACCGTATCACCAACATTGAATTTATTTTACTTCTTCTTGACTTTTGATTCATTGGAATATTGTTTAAGAAACGTGTCAATTGTTTTATGATCCGCATGATGAACTTCCGTTGGTGTAGAGTTGGACAATGATCGATGAGGTCGTTAATTATAAATCAACATGATTTTACCTAGATCATGAATAAAAGTCGATGTATTTTTCAATGTACAATATCTTGAAATTAAAAGTCGAATAGTTCTTATCAATCGTTTTGCCAATGCAGCCTTTATAGGACTGTGACTATGATAGAGCAGTGTACTATATTTCTCTAGTACTTTTGCAACATGAGGATTAACAAATTCACTACCGCGATCCGTTTGAATTTTTTAATATGAATCCTTTTCGAGAATACATTCAATGGCCTGAGCAACTTCAACACCTCTCTTTGATCGCAATGGAATTGCATATGCATAGCGACTAAAAACACTGAGTGCAATTAGAATGTACTTGTACGGTATATTTTGACGTCTTTGAAGTTCATCTAGAGTCAGGAGATCTGCTTGCATTATATGCAATGGGTAAAAGGCTTTAGTTTTTCAATATTGATTAGCACGAAGTCTATGATTTCTATGCAGAGTGTAAATTGGTTCATTTTGTAGATAGTCTTGTAAACTTTTAGTGTGAACACCTGTGACTTTGGAAAGAGTTTTGGGGGAACCCAAACTCCTTACCTCGCCAATATTATCACAAACACCTTTCTGAACTTCAGCCATTTTGAACGTAAACACGATGTGTAATGTCCGCTACCCTTTTGTATACTGGCTGGTGGTGACGTTGGTTTGATATGTCTTTGCTGTTGTCTAGCCATCAGTGGTGTGCTAGTATTTTCCAAAATTGATTTAAAATCTTCTTCTTCTTCAAGTTCATATTTTAATGTTGATGATGATCATGCACGTTCATTTAATTTTTTTTAGAATTTGTCTATTGCCAATAAGACTTTTGGGGAAGTTTAATGTATTTAGAAAGTTGTATAGATGAGTGTCAAATGATAATAGTCCTTTACGATTTGTAACCATGTCATACATTAAATCAAGTAAATTATAGCTCTTGCCCTGAATTATAATCCTTTCCCCATTGCTCTCAACTTGAATTTGACCACTTTCCAAAAGATAGGTTAGGAGTCGTTTACTTTTTTAAAGAAATTAGCGGGGCAATATATTTACAAATTTAAAAAAAATTTAATACAATTCCTCCTTCTTTAATAGTATTCCAGCAGTAGCAGCAGATTCTTGAGAAAATGATTATTTTTTTGGATCAGCATCAGCAGGAGTGGGCTTTGATCAAGAGTGTTAGTCCACTCGGCGAAGTGTGTCTTGAAGTAAAATCAGTTTTTTATCATCCTCAATAGTTTCATTGTCAAGGAATTTACTCAGATTGTTCTCAATGTGTTCTACAGGTGAGAGAGCTAGTTCTTTTCGAGTAAATTTATAGGGTTTTTCCATTCTCTTTCTATAGAAAACTGTTACAAATCCTGCAATTATTGGCAGTAAAAGTTTGAAAAAGCTACCGCCCGCCTTAAGAAGTCGCTTCCGTTTAAAATTATTTCCTTTCTTTTTATAGGCCCATGTAAGTACACTGAAACAATGTTGCTTTGGCTTTTGCTTAACTACTTCTGGCAGTTGAACATTACCCTCGGTCAAATTTAAACAAAGTTCGGATATAAGATTAATGAAATCATTGTCAATACTGTGTTTGAGTATTGCTTTCCTAAGCGGAGGTTTTGAAGTGCTTAGAACTGAAAACAAATGTCTATTTTCATGTAGTTTCTTCAGTGTCATGATAGCAACTAATAGGTCTTTTTAGTTTTCACAGAGAGATATAATGTAATTTCATTGTCGAAAATATCTATGACAACACGCATATCCTCGGGTGTATTTTGATTAAGATCCAATAGGATGCAGCCATGGGGTTTATTAGTTGCCTGATTGTATGCTGAGAGCAGACACTTAGGAACACCCCGATAGATTTGTTTATTGAGAGCTATTTGCGATCTAGAATCGCGAACAACTCTCTAGATGATATAGTAGGTACAGTTCAAAGCAAGTATTCGCTTAAATTTGCTCTGATGAAAGAGATTGTGTAGAACCAGAGTAACGGAAATCTGTTCATGATGAGAGCGAACAGTCAACAATTGCAGCATTTGCTGAGACCATTGTTCAATAGATTCAGCCAGATCGTCAATGATCAGCCAAAAGTTTGGTTCAATAATGTTGAAAACATCAAGTCCCCGTATGAATTGTATCTGCACCAATCCCATGGCAGCAATTGCTTTTATTTTATCGTATGACTCCTGCCAAATACTGTAGCAATAGTAGATTTTTTTTCGGCTTTTCCACAAACATTTTATCACAATTTTTAATAATTTTAGTTAAGAGTGTTGTTTTGCCCGACATTGACGGTCCACACAGAAAAAATCTGAAAGGTGTTTGAAATTGATACAAGTTCTCTTCAACAGATCACCTGGACAACTAACTGTAGACCCTAAGTGTCTAATGACTAAATAACTTTTCCTACTACTACTACTACTACTACTACTACTACTACTACTACTACTACTACTACTACACTGTTCTTCAAGAAGAATAAGAAGACGAATAAAGAATCATATTTTTCTTTTATTATATACATAAAAAAAGTAACAATACATTGAAAAAAAAGCACATTAAACATGAAAAAAAATACACTTTTTTTTAAATTTATTTATAAAAAAATACATCATTTACATGGGCACAGAGAGAAAAAACACTTTTTTTTTGTTTATGTATAGAGAAAAAAAATACAACATTAAATTAGAAAGCACTTGAAAAAATATCACTAAAATCTGCTCTAAGTCAAAAAAGATAACTTTGATATTGTGGCGATGCGCCCCCCGCGCTGGCGGCGGCCACCCCCCACCCCCCCCCCCCTGAGGCCGCGAGGCCCCCCCCCCCAAAGGTTTTTAGGAAATTATTTACAGGACTTTATTTAAACCGAGACTTTCCCTATGGGCAATACATTCGATCCGGTCTGAAGTTAAATAGTGTCCAAGGGGGAGGGTAGTCACACCATCTTGACAAACATAGACCTTGTCGGAAATGGTACTCATGGCTATTTTTTCTACATTTACATTAAAGTTCCTGTAGTTGTGGGAACGAATTGCCAACAATTTGGCTCGTGGAATTGCATTTTCAACAATACAATTCCTTTAAATTTTCATGTCGAAATTCTTGTCCACATAGCGCTTTGGTACTCCTTTGCAACGTTTCTTGATTTCCTCGTCGTATGTCTGTATAAAGTACACCTTCGGACCTACAAACATACCACGGGAAATCAAGTCGCCTACGGGTTAAGATTTAAAAAAGCTGATTTGGCGCTCGAAGTTTTAATATTTAAGGGTAAAGAACAAAACTCCAATTAGGGTAGTCCATCCGTGAACTGATAATTTCACCGTGCGCCAAATCTTCAATTAGATTTGATGTTTTTACTTTTAACAGTAGAGAATCCGTGTCACCGGAGTAGACCTGTACTTGCCCCTTTTCAGGCCACTGTACCCTAGCCACATTGAATTAGAATTCCAATTTGAGCTTTTTTGAGATCTCCAAGATAGCACTGCCTGCAACAATATTTTTATTCAAGATATTGTGTCTTTAGTTCCTATTCAAAAGTACCAATTCTGAGCCAATAATTGTAAAGGAAGTGTGATTGTGATCGCTAATAATTCGAGCACATTGTTCTGGATCAGTCAAGATGTCACAACAATTGCTATTGCAAACACTCTCACACATTTTGCCAAAAGCTGAGTTCAAAATGAGTTTATAATTTCTTTTTCGGCTTTCGGCTGTGCTTCAGAACATTTGCTGACAAAAGTGTCAACAAATGTTTTCAAATAGGGTTTTTGACTAAACTCAAGTGCTCTGTGAACCTTTGTGACATTGAAACCGTTGTTGCACATCCATTTTAAAGTCACATGATGTACAACTATGTTTTTTTTCGGCAGAAGATCAGCAATAAGTTTTTGTTTTGAAGGCGCCCAATGCAATCCGTCCACCTCGACTAAACTCCTATTGCGAGGACTCAAAGAGTACTTAGTCACAGGTCTATTGATGCATGGGAAAACAAAATCCTTTACTGAATCGTGAAGCTCGACTGGTATCTCTCCATCAATTTTAAAAAACCATCCAACCGGCCCATTCTCCTCAACACTGTTAATGTTGGGGAAATGGGGAGCTTGAGGGTCATTGAGCCATTTATAGTCACCGCAAGGTAGTGCATAATGAGACATGGCCGAGGGGTAGAGAGAGTTCATATCGAGGAAAACTGCATTCGATTTTGTCCCCGTCTTCTCTCCTGTTGGATCAGTTTCCAAGATACGGTCCCCGTGAAAAACAAAACCCCCCTCATTGACCTCTCGATGAACAGATGCTGATCAATGTCAGTGATTAGCCCGATTTTTTCCCCACTAGTTTTCAGGATAAGGCCCATCATTAGATAAGGCGAAGAAAAATAATAACCCGGATCAAGATTAGATTCCCTATAGATTTTATCCGTGTTTTTACACATAATATCTAACAGGGTTAACACGTCACTCGTCAAATACAGCTTGCAGTAGTCAAAGCCATTTTTACACCCTCCCTCTGCCCAAACTTTTTTAGCAAAACTGTATTCCTTGGGGGTGCAACTACGATCGTGAAAACTGTCGTAAAATGATTCAATTGGAGGAATAGCTTCCTCGGCGAATCTCGACATGGAACAACAATGGTCATAAGGATATATTCCCTTGACTTTTAAATAATCATATAAATCATTTGGAAATTGTGGCTTGAGAAGGGAGAAAGCATCGCTGCCGTCATCGTTTTTCTGCGCTTGAATAAATTTACTCAATGATTTAGGGAAAAAAATGTATGAATCTAAAAAGCGAATTTTATTCGTGTACTCAACGCCGGCTTCAACAAATTTCCACATAAATTCCAAAACAAGCAACTTTTCCGATAATTTAGGTATGATTTTGGATTTAAAGTTGTCTATCACCCATGCATAATCATCTACTCTTACATTTCTTTGAAGATACGCCAATGCTGGTAGCAAATACTTCAGATCATAGTTAGAGTTATTTATTAAAACAGGTAGACAAAGTTATTTTTTAATTTTTAAATTACACGAATTGTGAGCCCACCCTCGAAAGTTACTTTTTCCCGTTGAATTGGGGTCAATAAGGTGATTGTGGGCCTGCACCGCGTCTTTTGGGGCAAGGGCACCCCTACACACCCAGCAAATTGTCCCCTTTTCCAGCGCCAGTTGCTCTTTATCCGACAATGTCATTGGATAATTGGTATGACGTAATCGTGAAATTGCCTTGTTTGCCGTTTTTATTACAGAAACCAATAACTTTTCCATACTGCCCTCCTCGTCCATAGTAAAAAAAACTCTTCCAATTGCATTTTATTGTTGCAGTCGCGACGAGTGTGTGCGTAGGAACACGCAACTAGTTTGTGTTCCTTGACTATATTTGGCCTTGATGGGTCCAATACCTCAACCAGTCTTGTTTCACAATCTAAAGACACTTTATCAGATTGCAGAAGAGAATTTTGAAAATTTTTAAACTGTAAAGTGTCTTTGCCTTCTGCCGGCATTTCAATTCTTTGATTTCGATGAATTTTGCAATGTCCCATGTGGTCTGAGAATGTTCGCTCAGATTTGAATTGGGAAAGACGCATGGGGCAATAGAAACGTTCACCTTTCATCACACCTTGAGATAAGAGTCGACTTATCGCCGTAACGGGGAAAAAATGACCATAAGAATTTACATCTTTGGGAGGTTCGTAAATAACCCATAAAAATTTTTTAACATTTTCCACTGACGGTGTCCTCACTGAATACAAAACTCCTTTTTTATTCGGTTTTTCCCCCCATCTACAAATTCAGTGTCATACTGGAGAACAACCACCCCCCCCCCAACAATTTCAATTTCTTTATAGAATATGCTTATTTATTTAAAGGACACCCGATACATTACCACTAAAAACTAAAGAATTAATTTATGGAAATTTTTTCCACCATTAAGGGCAAGTTTGTCGCGATTTTTTTTTGATGACTCTCTGTTTAATGTTTTATTGGCTGCTGCTAAAAATGCATATCTAAAGCATTGCAGCCCTGTTTCAAAAGTGAAGCCCTGAAACTCTCCTGTAGCCGTAAAATCTGGAGAGTATTTTATTTTTTTACCCCTCCCTCCCCTTGATATTAGGTTTTTTTAAATCTACTGAGATTCAGATCCATGTGTTCAATTTATAAAATTGTGGACCCACTACCCCTCTCCTCGCTAAATCGCTATCCAAAGTTGAAATTAGTTTATTCACCCAGTTGAAAAAGTTGTCTTCAAATTCGTTTAGACCTGGATAAAAAGTCTGGTTGCCTATTGAAAAATGAAAATAAAAAATGTCCCCGGATGTCCCCTTTTGTAAGTAAACTTTTTGATTCACCGACGCTTTAATCCCCCCTCGACCTCCCCGTTTCTGGATCTGAATCTCAATAAGTGCTAGAATTCTGTCGAAATAGCTTTGGAGAACTTTCACGGGGTAATTTAAAATAATGCACGCGTTTTCCTCGGGAAGGCTAAAATCTACCCTGTATGTTTGCAAATGACTCAGAGCAGATTCTAACAAATAAAATTCACGCAATTCCGGGGACATAGCACTATTTTCATGTCCTGTGCCTGTTTGTTCAGGACTCAATTTACTAATAGTAAAGTTGTCGTTAAAAATGTCCCCGGAAGAATTAGACCCAACAATTTGCATAAGACTGTCCATTTCTCAGCTGTAAATTGAAAATGCAGAGGGATATGAAATAACGTACTTTCACTAACATCATCCAGGGAGAGGGGGCAATTACCCATGATACTTTGAAGTCCTGGACCAGGGAAGGCAGAAGTTTCAACAGGTTCCCCCTTAAACTATAAAATTAAGGGATTAAGTTTTTTTTTTTTGACGAAATTCTTATAAAAATTATTGTACCCGTTTCTTTTTTTCTTTTTTATCAACACATTTTTTTTTTTAACTAAAAAGTTACCCCCCCCCAACCCCTCCCGGGGAGGACCCTTGGGACATGGAAGATTAAGTCAAGGGAGGAAAATCACAACCATGTCGAGTTGAGCTTTAAGACGTCACAACACAGTTTAAATATCACAGCCACAAAATTTTTATTGAAAGCACCTTTCAACGAAAATAATTGCTTGAATTGAGTTTGCCCAAAATAATGTTTCTTCGCATCATTGTGAAAGACATAATCGGTGATTATTAAAAAAAACCTTCTTATCGCAAATACACATCCTGTTACAAGCAACCCTACTTAAAATTCAAATCGGATTAAGTAGCGATGGGACTAATTTGATAAACAACAACTATACGCGACAGCTTAGTACAAAATATACAGTAGTTTGAGAACGATCTGTGAAATATCGAATTGTTTGTTTTTCAAATAGTTAGTTTTTGTTTAAAAGGAATATTCTAATTATTGCATTAGTATACGTATTGGTTAGAATTTACAACGTTAGGTTTTTTTCTTATAGAAATTCAGTGTATTATATACAATTTTTATAAAAACTCATTTATATACCGATAATTTTGTTAATTAAATAAAATTAAATAGGTTATAAAAAAATTTTAAGTTTTACTCATAAAAATCTATGTGCCTGATAAAATTTTGTCTTATTTTTGAAAAAAAAGGAAAAAAAAATATATACAATTTCAAGATCTGGCTGTATATCAGAAGTCACTGGTATGGCTTAAAGAGGACTGTACCCCCGATCTTGATCGGATGAGGCTGACTCGAATTTCTTGTTATGTTGCATAGAGTCCTGGCCGATCCTATGAACTAGAAAATCTGATTAATGGTGTCCTTGCAACTTGCATTGATGCAGTATCGATGTCACTAGCTTGTATAGCGGAGATCTACATCCTTGTGGCCCACTGTCTTTTCGGTTTTTGACCGGACTGCATTGGGACTGACACTGACCGGGCGGCCTCGTCATCTCACGCTTTCTTTGATGGAGAAGGAGTAAATTCTTTGCTATTTGCTGGACCCATATCTATCTTTTCCGCTGGAGGGGCAGCAAATTCTTCATAATTTGCCGTAAAAAGAAGAAAATTTATATGCATCAAAATAATTTCCCCCTTTTTTTTACAGAAGAAAAAATTAGTCTGCCCCAAGAACCCCCCTCTAACCAGATAGACTCGAGGAACAGAGTCTCTCTCAAACTCCGTAAAGCTCTTTTAAAAGATACAAGAATTACTTATTTAACACAAAAATTTCGTTTTTACGGATACCAAGTAAAGAACAACCGTGTTAGAATCGATCCATTGCCCTCTTTCACTTCATATTTTTTTAAAAAAGACTCGCGTAGAGATGGATATCCTGGTACTAAGCCCTCAAAATTAGAAAAAAAAATGACAAAATTTAATTAGCTAGATCAATTATTAATTATTCAGAATATTAACGGAGGGCATTGGGCATTCAATTACATAGTATCAAAACAACAAATGTTTATAATTATATATTTTTTTATATGCAAAGCCTATAAAACTTGCATACATAAATTAAGAAATACGTAAAATCACAGAAAACGGAAGAAAAAGACTCTTGGACATAGCCTAGACTAAAAAATTATTAATTATATAAAGAGTTCGCCCTCTAGCCTATATCTCACCCTATACTTAGCTAGCTCAATTCTTACTTATTCAAAATATTAACAGGGGGCATAGGATCTTCAATTCCATAGTAATGAAACACAAAAAAAGTCGACAATTATATGCAAAGCTTATAAAAGTTCTATACCTACATTGGGAAATATTTAAAATCACGGAAAAAAAAGGAAGACCAACATTTAAGATTGAAATAACATTCGAACTTTAGTGTTAAGAACAAGATATATAGGAGGGACGCAACCTTTCATGTCTGCCGAAACTAATATTCAAATTCAACTCAAATTTTTTATGTACAATGAACCAGAAACAAAGCGAACATGTCTCTCTTTTTTGAATATTTACTGAAATTGAAATACATGGACTCATTTAATATTTAATGATGAAGGAATCTTTTTAAAGAGGTAACCACATAGTATAAGGAAAGAATTTCTTCCTTAACTTAATGACGAGACAATTTCGTTTTATTATAATAATGAGAAAATTTTACTCACCAGAAATTGCTTAGAATCATCCATTTTCTATGTAAATGTTCACAAAAAATGTCAGTAGTGTTAAGTTGAATGAACCATTCAAAACTGCTGAAGAACCTAATTTGAAACCTGAATATATACAAAAAATAATTGCATAACAGCTAAACAAGACATGGTGTTTTTGGTTTATCACTAAAAAAAGACATGTATATACCTTGTACTAAAAATTGTGTAAATCTATTGGCAAAGGAATAATGACCTGTACAATAGGACTACTATAAAAACCTGCTTGGTACAAGGGCCTAGTCAAAGTAAAAGGTAACAAAAAAAATAATTGCAAAACATAGAAACAAGACATGCTGGTTTTGGTTTATCACTAAAAAAAGACATGTATATACCTTGTACTAAGAAGTGTATAAATCTATTGGCAAAGATGTAATTACCTGTAGAATAGGACTACCAGAAAAACCTGTTTGGTACAGGGGCCTTGGCAAAGTATAAGGTAACAAAAAAAATAATTGCATAACAGGGAAACAAGACATGCTGGTTTTGGTTTATCACTAAAAAAAAGACATGTATATACCTTGAACTAGAAATTGTGTAAATCTCTTGGCAAAGATGTAATGACCTGTAGAATAGGACTACCAGAAAAACCTGTTTGGTACGGGGGCGTATGCAAAGTATAAGGTAACATACTACTTACGTATACAAAGGGGGTTTCCCCCTCCGAAAAACCTCGCTCTTTATCCTAAGGTTTGTAGTACTTTTGAAAAACCGTCTTATTGTTCTAATTAAACGGCCCTTGTGTTTCAGGAGTCATTATTAAAGAATTGGGACAAAATTCAAACTTTAGCGTAAAGACAGAGACGCTGGGAAGGGGGCAACCCCCTTTATATGCGTAATAGTTTCTGCTCGTTTTAATTTTTAATGTTGCTCCTTACTTTCAGTTGAAAAAACTTGTTTTTTTATTTAATTTCGTTTTTTAAATAACTCCCGGAAACCTAGGCCCACCTTCACGGAGAAACCCCCTTTCCATGGAAATATCCTCTAAACAATTCAATCCCCCGAAATTTTACCCCGGATAATTGGCCCGTAAAATTGAGACGGAAAAGAGAAAGCAAAACATATAAAATAATTTTGTACAAGACTTCTGGCAAATTCCCCCAGTGTAAAATTTCCCCTGACAAGTTTACTCCCTTGAAACTTCCCTCCCCATGGAAAATTCCTCCTTGGAAACACCCCCAACCGAAAATGCTTTCCTACATCCCAATAACAAATACTATGCGCAAACAATGGGCAAATTTTATAACTTAAAGACCTTTCGCCAGGGGCTCTGGGGGGCCATGTTATGCCCAAAGGCATATTTATTTGGCTTTTAAAATATGATTAATAAATTGGCTATCTCAAATTTTTAATCAGACTATTTTGGGGAAAAAAGGGGCGGGGGAGGGGTTCTAGATGCCCTCCAATTTTTTGGGTCACTTAAAAGAGCACTAGATCGTTTAATTTCCTCTCGAATGAGCCCTCTCCCAATGTTCTAGGACCACTGCGTCGATACGATCACCCCTGGGAAAAAAATAAAAAACAAATAAACACACTGTTTTTTATTTTTTATATTTTTTTATATTTAATTTCCGTTCGTTTTTTAAGTAATGCTCGGAAATCCAGCACCTCCTTAATAGAAATGTCTGTTTCCCCATGAAAATATCCTCCATGGAAAGATCCTCCCGTAACCGCGTCCTCCAGCCCCCACCCCGCCGGAAAAAATCCCTCCTGAAAACGTCTGAATACTTCCCAATAACCAATACTATATGTAAACAATGGGCAACGTTCATAACTTGCAGACCTTCCCCTGGGGACTGTTGAGGATTAAGTCATCCTCAAATACATAGCTATTGTATTTTTCGGCCACGATGAACAACATGGCTTTTTCAAAATTTTTATCGGGTGACTTTGGGAAAAAAATTAGTTTGGGAGGGGGCCTAGCTGCCATCCATTTTCTTGGTCACTTAAGAAAGACACTAGAACTTATAATTTCCGTTTGAATAAGCCCTCTCACGATATTCTAGACCCACTAGACCGATACGATAAACCCTGGAGAGAAAAAACAAAACAAAAATAAACACGCATCTGTGATCTTTCTTCTGGTAAAAAATACAAAAATTCCACATTTTTGCAGATAGGAGCTTGAAACCCATACAGTAGGGTTTTCTGATACGCTGAATCTGAGGGTGTGATTTTCATGAGATCACGTGATTTTCAAAAAGATTCCATGACTTTTAAGGGCTGTTTCCCCCTTTTTTGAAAATCAGGACCTTTTTTTCAGGCTCTTAAACTTTGATGGGTAAGACTAAACTTGAAATTAATATATTTGGAATCAGCATAAAAAGCTGATTCTTTTTATATTTCTATTGGTATCAAAATTCCGTTTTTTAGAGTTTTCGAGCCGGGTCACTTCCAGTGTGGTAGCGACCCCCCCCATGATGTTTTGGATAACCTTGAATATGGTGTTAAGAAGAATAAAAACTCAAGTTTGGGAGCAAGTTTTTATTTCTCCTAAAGCAATGGAGAAAACATTCAGTTTATGAAGAGAGCTATCGCCAACTCAACCCCCACTCTTCAAGCTATTAAATAAAAAATAGTCTTTTTAACTGAAAGGAAGGAACAGCATTAAAACTCGAAACGAATAAAAATTATTCCGTATATGAAGTGGTTGCCCCCTTTCTCAATACCTTGCTCAAATCAGAATTGAAATAACAAGATAAAAAAAGACAATGAGGATAGGAAGGGGGCAATTTACTTGCATTTGAACAAACTTGTTTTATTTATCATTTAATTTCAGTAAGAAACAAGTAGCTACATTGATTTGTGGGTGATGTCTTAAGTAACTGGTACGTTACACGTGTTAGTACCCTGGATTTTTTTTTCTGTATCTCGTACCATTTCGTTTTCCATTTTTAAAAGTATTAAGAAACATTGGGGATAATCGTTTTATAGGATAATTCAGAAGTGTTTCCAGAGGTAAGAGAGGGAAAACTGGTAACAAATCTCGTAACTAAAAACTTTTCGTTCTTTTTACTGGCTTAACCTTTCACACAGAAACACTGGAGCACCAATTAAATTTCAAAAAGACGGAGATATGTGGCTTCCCTTTCTGAAATATGTGTTGTAAAGAGCCATCCGACAGCCACAAAATTGCTACAAATTCTCTGATCTCCTACACCGAAATGCTACAAAATATTTTTTAAGTTCCAAGCACAAAGGCTGATATACGATACTACAAAATTGAGAATAGAACTTTACAGGTTTATGAAGACAAGGGTTATCATCACATACATTAGAACAAATGGGTTTTTATCTTACTCTGTCTGCATTTCTTAGGCCACCTGCGTTATGATTGTTAATCTCCATACAAAAGTAAATACAGGTAGATTGCCTCTAAGCATACCAAGTGTAATAAATAAATGTATAATTTTCCTTTGATCTTATTCAGAATTTTTTTTTTTTTATTATCAAACAGTTCGTGGCAACGAACTGTAAGTAGGGAGCGACCAGGCTCAATAGTAACTGAAAATCTAAAAACGGACTTTGGTATCAGTAGATACATAAGCAGAATTGGATTTTTATGCTGATTTCAAATATATAAGTTTCTTTAAGTTATCACCGTTGCAAAAGTTACAAGCCTGAGAAAATTTGCCTTATTTTAGAAAACAGAGGAAAACACCCCCAAAACATTAACTGATCTTAATGAAAATCACGCCATCAGATTCAGCGTATCAGATAATCCTACCGTATAGGGTTCAATCTCCTATCTGCAAAAATGTGGAATTTTGTATTTTTGCCAGATGATAGATCACGGATGCGTGTTTATTTAAATGTTTTTTTTTGTTTGTTTGTTTTTGTTTTCCCCAGGGATGATCGTATCGACCCATTGGTCTTAGAATATCGCGAGAGGAGTCATTCAAACGGAAAATAAAAATTCTAGTGCCCTTTTTGAGTGACAAAAAAAATTGAAGGACAACTAGGCACCCTCCCCCGCTCATTTTTCCCCAATTCACCCGATCAAAATTTTTAGATAGCCCTTTTGTTCAGCATAATCGAAAAATGTAATAACTATATCTTTGAGGATGACTTAATGCTCCAAAGTCCCCAGGGGAAGGGCTGCAAGTTGTGAACTTAACCCATTGTTTACATCTAGTATTGGTAATACTGCGAAGTATACAGGCGTTTTCAGGTGGGATTTTTGTCTGGTGGGGGGGAGGGGTTGGAGGGAATTAGTCACGCAGAAGGATATTTTTGTAGAGTAATTTTTCATAGGGAGAAGGGAATTTTCTATGAAGGGGGCACCGGATTTACCAGCATCTTTTAAAAAAAGAGAAGAAATTTTAAATAAAGAAAATTAAGTTTTTTGAACTGAAAGTAAGGACCAACACTAAAACTTAAAACGAACAGAAGTTATTATGTATGTGAGGGGGTTCGCCCCCTCGTGAATACCTCGCTCTTTACGCTAAAGCTTTTTTTAGTACTCTCAAAAGAGCTATTTATTGTAATAAACGGCTTTTCTGATTCAGGGGTCATTCTTAAAAAATTATAACAAAACTCGAACTTTAGCGTACCAGGGAGGTATTGACGAAAGTACGAACCCCCTCATATACGTTATAATTACTGTTCATTTTAAGTTTTAATGTTGCTCCTTACTTTCAGTTGAAAAAACTTTTTTTTAATTTAATAAAACTTTATGCTCGCAAGGTAACAGAATAAGCTCGTACGGTGGCAGTATACGATTTTGCCTCCAGGCAATAAAAGACATACACCTATTTTGTACTTCAATTAGTATAAAGATTTCCCCCCACAAATTGCCCCCATTCCCATCCTTGTTGTCTTTCTTTATCTTGTTCCTTCAATTCTGATTTTATTTATTTATTACTAAAAAAAAACTCTCCAAAAAAGAATTTTTTTAAGAAAAGTGAAGACCATGTTAAAATTAAGATCAGCAGAAATAAATTTCTATAATAATTCAAACACAAAACAACTAGAAATTAGGATTAAATAATAAATCAAAGCCAAAATGAACAGAAACTAAATAAACGATCATAGCAAACAAACACACAACAGGTACTAATATAAATGAATATATAAATCTTGAAACGAGTAAAACTTAAACTGAATATGCAAATAATAGGCAGGGCAATAGCACTCCCTAAGTAAAGAGCGATATGGGCACAATGTATTATTTATATATTAATTATTTATTTAGATATGTTTTTTTCTGACCAAGGTACTTCGTATAGAAGGAGTTGTCGTAAATATTTCTAAAGGAGCTTATTCGATTGGAAATAAAAAGGTCTAGTGTCCTTTTAAAGAGTCAATAGCGAATGGAGGACAACCATCCCCAGCAACTCCCACACCCATAATTTCTCCAAACACAACATATAAAATTTTGAGATAGCTATTTTGTTCAACATTGTTGTAAGGTACAACAATTGGTGATGTTACACCTTAGATTGATGTAAGGTAATTATGTTTTTGGGGATATGAACGCTCCCCCCAAAGCCACCAGGGCAAGGGCTACAAGGTATGTTAGTTGCCTATTGTTAGCACATAAGGTTTTGATTGAAGAAGTGTTTGTATAGACTCTGGAGGGGTCCCATTCGATAGGAAATCGGATGCTCTAGTGCCCTCTCTAAGAGCCTAAAGCAATCTGGGGCAACTGGACCCCCACGACCTCTTTGCCCCAAACATATCTGATTGAAATTTTTTAAAATAGCAATGTTGTTCAAAATAGTCCAATGAGCATATAACAATACCTTCAGGGTTTAAACAAGCCCCAGAGTCTGGCGGCTAGGGTTGTTATTTGCACCCTGTGTGCATATAAGATTTTTATGGAAGGGTCGATCGTATAAATTTTGGAGGAGGCTCATTTCATAGAAAATTGAAAGTTCTAGTTCTCTTTTTAAGTTTTAAAACTGATCGAAGGGTAACTAGCTCCCCCTT
Organism: Artemia sp. Qi Xiang Cuo; assembly: GCF_049724085.1. Taxonomy (NCBI): domain Eukaryota; kingdom Metazoa; phylum Arthropoda; class Branchiopoda; order Anostraca; family Artemiidae; genus Artemia; species Artemia sp. Qi Xiang Cuo. The sequence goes on along the minus strand of NC_142804.1, from coordinate 54,014,637 downwards.
GCTCTCTTTTCCACAAATGCATCCGGTTGAACTTTTGAGATAGCCATTTTGTTCAAAATAGTCTGAAAAGCATAAAACAATGCATTTTGGGTTGGAACAAGCCCCAAGAGCCCGGGGTAAGGGGTGTAAGTTATACCCAGGGGATTATAAAGTTTCTTTTGGAAGTTGAGGTCGTTTAAACTTAGGAAGAGGCTCATTTGATTGAAAATTGAAAGATCTAGTTCCCTTTTTAGAGTGGAAAGTAATCGGAGGGCGACTATTCGCCCTATATGCAGACAAATATTCAAAAGGGTGTATCACCAATATCTTAGGACCGGCTTAGACTAATAATTTGAAATTTCCAGAAGATGGTGAGGGGGATATTCAACTCACCAAAAGGTAAATGTGCATACTACTAATGCTACTAATACTACTTCTACCACTGACTACGACTAGTTTTACTACTAGTACCACTACTACTACTACTACTACTACTACTAGTACTACTACTACTACTGCTACTACTACTATTATTACTACTGCTTCTAATACTACAACGACAACTACAACTGCTACTATTGAACTAAATGAAAAAAGTGCATCCAGGTTAACCCTGCCTATTATGTATACGAATTTCTTCGTAGTGGCCAGTCCTGAGCCTGGAAAAAGAAGGAGGGTTGGGCTGAGGGTTTGCTACCCACACCTGGACCCAGTAGGGCCACCCCTGGGGAAAACCAACTGCAACTGAAACGTCAACAATAGCCTTGGAAACTTCAATCTCCCTGATCCTGCACGGCCCCGGAATCGATTTGTGACTGGGAAAGGAACCACCAAAATAGGATTTTGGAATATAAGAACGATAAACCGGATTTTGAGAACCTAACGCGTTCTCAAAGAAATGAAACAGTATTGTCTGGATATACTTGTCCTAAGTGAAGTTAGAAGGACAAGAAGCAGACTAGAGAAACTTGACAACGGATACACTTTGTCTTTTGGCGGAGATCCTGCAGTGTACCGCGCTGGAATCGGAGTTTTGATGTCACTTAGCGCATCGAAGGCAATGGTGAGCTGGAACCCTATAAACAAACGTTTATTGGTGGCCCTATATATTTCAAACCACACCAAACTGACCATCATTGCCTGCTATGCTCCCATAAATGAAGCCGACGAAGATGAAAAAGACAAATTCTATGAAATGTTACAAACGGTTACCATAGATGTGCCCAGACATGATATTCTCTGTGTTGTGGGCGACCTCAATGCCAAAGATGGAGCAGACTGTCAGTATTGCCCAGAAGCCATGGCTCACATGGTATAGGAGTTATCAACAAAAATGAAGCGCTTCTTCTAGACTACGCGCTGAGTAACAACTTGATCATGTGCGGCACATTGTTTGAGCATAAGTCAATCCACGAAGACTCCGGGTGTATGTATATCTGGGTGTCCCAAGAGGGTCGGTGAAAAACCAAATCGACCACTTTCTAATTTCGAGACGTTGGAGAAGCAGCTTATTTGACGTACGTGGTTTTTGAGGAGCTGAAGTTGATTCAGACCATATATTGATGATGGCTGAAATACAAATTAAGTTCAAAGCTCAAAAGAAGAAAGTGACCAGTACCTTTAGGCAGTTTGACACCAACAAACTGTAAAACCAAGACTTGCGAAAGGATATCTGTATTTATCTGAAAAACATATTTAATAGATAAAGCTGACAATCATGGTGCCCAAGATATCTGGTTGATAATAAGAATACCTACCATGACGAAGAGAGATATCCTGAATGCGTCAAGGCCTGAAGATAAAGATCGTCTGCAGCTTCACTATAAAGAAGAGGATAAAGCTATCAAAAAGAGAGCAAGAAAAGATAAGCGAAACCAGATAGAAGAGAAAGCGGCACTTGCCAAAAAGGCTATGAAGAGAGGCAAGTCCAGGATGGTTTACCGACTAACCAATGAGATTTTTGAAAAAAAAATGAACCGCTCATCACTTCTTAGAGAAGAAAATGGGAACGTAATTTCAGATCCTAAGAAAGTAGACGAAAAATGGGCACCCCATTTTGAAAATGCACTTAATTGTCCCACACCCCGTGACCGAGAAGCTGTACCTCCAATCCCGTTTTACAATTTGACGTAAGTGCTGATCCTCCCAGCACTGTAGAGGTAGAAGCAGCTGTCAAAAAGCTCAAAAATGGCCGTGCATCTGGAGTCAATGGGATTACGGCAGAGATGCTAAAGACATCCTTTCAAGCCTGCTGAAATGTATGGACTGCTCTCCTAGTAGCAGTTTATAGCATGGAAAAGGTCCCACGTGATTGGACTAGTGGTATTCTAGTCAAACTGTTTAAGAAGGGAGATGCTTTTAACTGTAACAACTGGAGGGTGATCAATCTGACTTCAGTGCCAAGTATACTTTTGGCCACAATTATATTGCAGTGCTTGAGGGCAGCTCTTGACTCACATCTAAGGGAAGAACATGGGTTCTGGCCTGGTAGATCATGTTCTCACCTTATTTTTATTCTCTTACATATGGTGGAAGAGTCAAGAGAATGGAATAAAAAGCTGTATCTGCTCTTCATTGATTTTGAAAAGGCGTTCGACTCCATCGATCGCGATGTCTTATGGAAGATTTTGAATTTTTTTTAAGTACATAATAAACTAGTCCGAATAATAATGACCCTCTAGGAAGAGAGCAAATTTTGTGTCCGAAAAGAAAATGGGGAGACACGATTCTTCAAGATTCTCTCTTGGGTGAAACAAGGATGTGTGTTATCCCCGTTCCTATTCGTCCTAGTAATGGATTATTTCCTACGGCAAGCGTCAGGCTTTAGTGTAAAAGTCAGTGGCCAGCAGCTCGTAGATTTAGACTTTGCAGACGATGTAGTACTTCTAGAAGAGGCGAAGCAATGTTTGCAGCAACTACTGGACAACATAGCGGACAAGGCTGAAAAAGTGGAATTAATAGTAAACGTTGGTAAATCGAAGAGCATGGACACATAAAACTCACCTTTGATCCTTAAATGCACCGGAAAAACAATCGAAGCAGTCCAGGAGTTCAAATATCTTGGAACCTGGATCAAATATGATGGTGGAATAGTCAATGGGACAAAAAGGAGAATCGGACAAGTAACAATCGAATTCAACAAAATGAAACCAGTATGGCGAAACAAAAAATACTCTTGGTGCCTAAAGCTCCGTCTGTTGAATAGCAACGTCATTTCCATTCTCCTATGCAAGTGAATGCTGGAAGCTGAATTTCCAACTTGAAAGACATATCCTAGGATTTGAAAATGCCTGCCTCAGAAGAATTCTAGACATTTCATGGCAGGTCAGGGTCACGAAAATAGTGGTCCGCAAGTGAACAGGTCAACCACCAGTCACTGCTTTCCTGAAGCAGAGAAGATGGACCTATCTTGGTCATGTCCTCCGAATGTCAGGAGACGGTCTTCCGTAAGTTGTCTACGAGTGGCAACCCAAGGGTAAGCGAAAAAGAGGGCAACCGTAACACAACCTCCAAAGACAGTGCGACTGAGAACTGCGGAGTGTTGAGCTGTCATTATAACCGCAGTAGGAAGACGTCACGGCTGCTGCTCCATTTCCAGACGTCTGGTGACCTATGTGCTACGCCTGACCCTGGAGGAAATAAGGTATGGTAAGGCATCCAGGTTGTCAAAATGATACAGATGCAATATCTCAGAAATGAAATGGTGTATTAAATTAAAAATTTCAGGGAAATTTGAGGAGGATTAATCAAAAGAAAAAGAACTATATGCATCCGGTTCTACCCAGAGGCCATATTTGTGATATCTGAGTGTATTAAATTAAAATTGTCAGGACATGTTGAGTGAGAATTTGATCTAAATCAAAACGCACTATATGCATTCAAGGCCGTTAAAAGGTTGGGTTAGGTTGTTAAAGCTGTTAAACAAGGCTGTTAAAAGGAGTATCTGCAATATAGCAGAAAAGGTTAAGGGAATTAAGTTGAAACTTTCAGGGCATATGGGAGGGGGGATAGCTGCTTAAAATTTGTCCATGTTCAAAGTTTTAACATGCTGGGGATTAGAATTTTGTCAGCCACAATAGAGCCACAAAGATCATGCAGATTTTGTACCCATATATTTGAATATTTTCCCCCGTACCCGTCAATCAAAAGCATTATTGCATAACTATCATTAAAAATCGTTGCAGAATTACATCCACCATATAAAAAATAAGCCAAAATTTAAATTCTAATAAAGAAAATCATTACGATTTAAAACATTATTTTCTTAATCAAAGAAAAAGCTTATGATAATTAAACAAAAACTTTTTCCACAAACAGATTTTTCAAAAAAAGTAAAGAGGTATATTAAACCAAAGATTCTGAACTTTAATAAATCCAACATTATTAACACTTTCATGAATGAATATCAGTATTTATATATGTTAAACTGTATATCCACATTCATTTTTTTTTCAGTGATAATGCTGATCACAGCAGGTTATAATGCTGATTTTCTCGTTCTTCTTTTTGTGATATAAGAAATAAGAAAACTTAGCTGGAAATAAGCATTGCTTTTAGGATTAATTAAAAGTAAAACTTTCTGAAAAAGAACTTTTATAAAGAAAAGTAAAGACCATATTAAACTTAAGATCAGAAAATATAGAAACCTACAATAACTCAAACTCGAAAAGACCAGAAATAACTAATAAAGAATAAATGAAATCTAAAACGAACAGAAATTAAACTAACAATCATAGCAAAAAACATGCAGCAGGTTCTAATACTAATGAATAAATAAATCTTAAAGCGATTAAGCTGAATTTGAATACGCAAATCAAGCTTAAAACGTATAAAAATATTTTTGTATTGAATTATAAATGAAACCCAAAAAGAACAGAAATAAAAAAAAAACAATCATAGGAAACAAACATACAAAAGGTACTAATATAAATGAATAAATATATCTTAAAACTAGTGAAACATAAATTGAATATACAGATCAAGCTTGAAACAAACAAAAGTCTCTACAAACAAGAGTTTGGGTTTTGCCACCTACTCTCACTGTAAAAGTCTAAAACCTACTGCATCATTGGCGCTATTTATTTTAGGAGTTGTTGTATGTTTTTTTTTGTTATGATTGCTTATTTACTATCTGTTGGTTTGGGTTTCATTTATTCTTTAATTGTAATTTCTGGTCTCTTTGAGTTTGAGGTATTGTAGGTTTATATTTTTTCTGATCTTAAGTTTAATATGGCCTTTACTTTTCATTAGAAAACTTCTTCATCGAAAAGTTTTTTTTTTATTTAGTTTATGTTCGTTTATGATTGTCAGTGTTTTTATTCTTTATTCCAAAATTAATTAAAAGTTTTCGCAAGAACTAGTAACATTAAACTGAATATTTGATATATATTAATATTTATTGCTGAAAGGTCACCAGCTCAAGAATTTGTTTCACCCAGGGTCAAATTTAAAACTTTGATGCTTCTATGCCCAAGCGTTTTTGTCGCTCCGTTTTTGCAAGATTTTCGGGGAAATCCTCAAAACTTCGGGAATAGTGAAAGCTGCAGGGCCTAGTGGGCCTATTGGTAAATCCTGGTCAGGTTTCACCGAAATTTTCATTTTATTTTCAACGTTGCAACAAGTACAAAAGAGAATATTTACAATATAATTCGTTTTAGTAAGTGCCAAATACGCAGTAGGCTTTATGCTTTTACCGTAAAGGAAACGGGCGGTAGCCATAATCTTGTTTGTAGTGAATAAGTCAAACAGTTCGTGGTAACGAACTGTAAGTAAGGAGCGAGTAGAGGTCTAAGTTATACTTTGCTCGGCCCAATAGCAATTCCCATGCTATGATTACCAGACTGGTTATTTGGCAGTGTATAATGTGGTCAAACATGTTTTGAGAGTATGGTCGTAATAATATAATGTGGTCAAACAGGTTTTTTCTGTTATTAATAAGAATTTCATAAGAATATACGTCATGAGTTCACGTGCACATTCTTAAAAAACTGGTATGATATAAAGTAGTCAAACATGTTTTGGGAGCATGCATGAAATTATATAACTCAACCGAACCGGTTTTTGAGTCAACATCCGTTTTTTTAGGAGCCAATCAGAGTACGGAGGTTACTCCATATACGATAAGTTGATTGGTGATCGGGATTTGAATAAAAGGAATAGTTTTCTTTACAATTCATATTAGTAAGAGAATTGAATTCAAAGAGAATAGTTTATTTGAGAGGATATTAGTAGAGAAAAATGAGTGGTGCATTTACATTATTGGAGATTAATGATGGAGCCGACAACAGTAGCAACGATATACGAGTACCCAATGTGGCTGTGGAAATAGCCGGGGGCTGTAGAATATGCCTTGAATGGGACAATATGTATCCTGGATACGTGATATCACCAAGCAATTTTAAGCAGAAGGAACAGTTATGTCTTGCTGGAGAATTAAATATTCTCCATATAAATAAATTTCGGTCATTATTTAATGTCATGTCGAAATATATTGATGAGAAAAAAATTCATCAGTGAGTATTATTATTGTAATTATGCTGAATAAAAATGTTTTGCTAAGTCAAAGGTATTTTTCTTTCTATAGTAGATTAGTCTATATTTTTTAGAGTAGAAAAAAAAATTCTGGTTAGTCTGTAGTTAGTTGTGAGAAAGTTAGGACTCTAAAAAATGGATAGAATTGAGAAAGAGCGAATCATGGGGATTCTAGTGCTTATAGAAAAACGTTTGATTCTAGATAACGATTTTCTAGAGTTGTCTATTCAAAGGAAGATATTTTCTCGGGGAATGCTTGTCGATATAATGAAAAGTGATTCTCCATCATTAGACTATTGTATGAAGCTTCTACATCGTGGTCCAAATGCATTTACACAATTTATTGATATATTGATCACGACACGGCAAAATGATATTGTGGATATGCTTTTAAACACTAGTTTAGGAATTTAGGACTTTTTTTTCATGAGAAAGATGGTGCTCAAGGATGATTTACTCCTCTCTCACTATCACCGACAATTTTTGTTGTTGCTAGCTCAGTTTCATTGTGGCAGTGAGAGTGTCAACACATGAAAAAAAATGTTCCATACATGTCCCCTATGTGTGTACACAGTGGGCAGCTGGTCATCATGTGAGAATTGCACAATGATTGATCAGTATGATGAAAAGTGTAGATTATGCAACCCGTGTAAATTGCATAGAGGATATGCTGTACAAATTAAAGGTTGTAATTCATGTCTTGAAGAGGTGTGTGACTCTAATCCTAGATAACACCTATTATCCAATTGTCACTATGATAAATGTAGTCGACAGGAGAATACATATCAAGGTATGATTGGAAAGAATCATAAGGGTGATTTTACCTTATTGCTAAGAGATTGGTATCGTCGTGGTTCTAGATTGTTCTGTGAGGAGGAGACGTGTCAACGATTTAACTGTTGGAACAACAAGAGAATATAGTTTCTACGTCATTGTTGTGAAGACAATGGGTGTTATGATTATAAGCCCACTGATTTTTATTTGGCTGTGACAGAATGTGATTCGACACTTGAGGACACTGTTTGTGAAATTGCTTCAAATAAGCAAATTGAAGCATGTGAATTCTATAGAATGAATGAGAATAGTATCATTGACTATACAAAGAGATATGACAAGAGTGAAGTTACACTCTACTGTAGAAAATGTGAGCCTGAAATTGCAGTACATCAGGATCAGGACGCTGTGAATTCAGATAATCTACCTGCACTAATTGTTGTCGACAAAGACCTTTACCTAGTAGAAGATGAAATCTAAAGAGTAGAAAAGTCGTTTTATCATGTATATAAATTTTTATCATTTATTAATAAATAATTTCAAATACATTTTTAGAACATTTTATTCGTAGGGCACTAAAATCAATATTAAATACGCTTGTAAGTATATTTTCCTCTAGAAAGTCGTTCAATCGAGGCAAGTCAACGTAGATGTTGAGAAACTACTTGTAGGTGTAGCCACGACATTTGAACATGAAAAAGAATAGTGCATGAAAGCAACATGTCTTAGTCGTTAAGTCCTGTACTTTTTGTTGATTTTGAATAATAGCCTTCCCACTGATTTCAATAAAGTTGCTGATGTATGGAATGTAAAATTTATACGATAGGCCAAGAGGATCAAAAAATTCAATATTCTTCGCTGATGGAAAGATGCATAGCCAATGGCCGGTCTTCAAAGTCGATGGACTGCTATTAAGAATGATTAAGGTATTGTTAACGCTTGGATTTTTTTCAATGAAGTCCGATGGTATACACTAGGACTTGTACTAGGACATTTCTGGATCCATACCAAATACGTTGATTACTTGGTTTGTGTTCATGGTGCTGGTCTGGTAGAACACAGCCGTCGGGTGTGATTTCCCAATAGGTTTCAAATTGACTCAGTGATATTAGCGTGATACTCTCAGTCAAAGTATCAGCAAATGTACACTCTAAACGTACATTCCCTGTTCGTACTATGCTCATATCCTGAGTCCCTGACAAGTCCAAAACAATTACCCCATGATTTTTTGAAAACATTGAATCGGTTATTCCATTTTCAAATAGTTGAGAGTCATGATCTAGGGATTGCATGGTCAACTCGTACAGAGTTCTCTAGGATTTTTTATCAAATGATAGAGTGTACAGTGGAATACCATTCGCTTTGCACACAAGGCTAGATAGACCAAAAAAATTAAAATCATAGGGGGATTCAGTCCAGGATCCAACGGCACTGCCAGTCTTCACAAATGCCAAAGCCAATTTTGATGGGATTTTTCCATTGATAAATGATGATTTGGTGTAGCTACGAGAACTGGTAGAAATGTGAAGTTAATTGACGCCCATATGGGGGACAAGATGTTTAATGTATTCATCATTAGCAAATAGCTTTTCCACTGCCAATGCGACACATATCATAACTTGTTGTTTTTGAGCGTGACAACCTGCCGATGCGATAATAAAGGTGGCAACAATAACTATTGAACGGGGGTGTCCCACGAAGAAATTAAATAGTGTCAGCTGTAACTTTATGTCAATCTTGACATTAAGGGGTAACCATTGGGATATATTGAATATCTCATGATTTAATTTTCCATCCAGATGATACTCTTGGGTCACTGCAGTAGTCAACTCACCATCAGTAACAACACCTGATCGATATTCATAGGCCAATGATTGCCCTCTCAACTCATTGTACGTCTTTCTTGTCATCATCATAAACTGTATTTAGCTTGCATAGTTGGATAAATTATTGCTAGTGGTCACCAATGTTCCATTAATAAATACATGAATTTGTTCGAAAAGATTTTGTTGAATGCAGTTTTTACTGAATCAGCCGTTAGCAGCGGTTACAACCTTATAATCGTACAATTACTTCACTGCGGAACCTAGATCAAGTCATGTTAACGGCGAATCTATGAAATAATCGTCGTCGGACAATGTCCGGTAGTTCACACTATACGAGAAGGGTTTCTGAGGGTAAAATGGTTCATAATTACCGGACTTGACTCTGACATCAACATTTTCAGCATTGAATAGATTCAATGAGGAAATAATTGATGGATATGCTTCCTTATGGGAGAGAGAAGTCATCTTAAGAGAAGAAATCCTTCTTTGATCTAACAATCTTTTTCTTCTTCTGCTGCTTACTGGTCTTCCTTGTTTTATTCCTCAAAGTCCTTGTTGATGTCCTTCGCTTCCCGCCCGGTTGGAGACTGATGAGTGAATGACGTGCACGCATCCTTTTCAATCCCTCCCCATTTTGTCGAGATTTTAGTTGCTCGCCAACGGCTCTTGCTGAAGATCTAATATTTTCCTTAAAACTCTCCTTGAAATTCTTGCCCGACCACCAGTCCTGTAGTGTGGAGGCAGCAAAATTTGATGCAGCAGGCACAAGATTTTTTTCTGGCAAGGGGTAGTGCAGAACGAAATAGCCTGGCAAACCAGCTACCAAGACCATAGCCAGACATTGTAGTACGACCCTTTTAGTAGTTCAATCCATTGCCTATTTGATGTGGACTCAAAGCACCAACATAGCAATCGATATCGGGGCAGACGAATGGAATTCTTCTATTTTTCATTTTAGGTGATTGTGCTGTCGCCGACAACGGGTAAAAAATGACATGTAATCACTGCTAAGCCTTTTGTTATTGCTAGAGGATCACCCAATTCACTTCTTAGTGTTAACTGACAGAATTCCAAATACGAAGTGTTTACAGGAACATACTGAAGATGCTTTATATTATAGTGATGAACAAGTTCATGAGTTGTTTTTCGTTGAAGGACACGTAGGAGGGAGACATTTGAATTACCAACTCTCGATGTTTCCACAAGGGATGCATAGAGAAATATGCAAGAGTCCGAGGCGAAACCAGGTGGATAATCAGCAAAAATAACTTTAACCATCCCGTAAACGGAGCCAGAATTTTTCCCATTGATCGTATTCTGTTTAAAGCCAAGAACGTCTCTCAGATTTTCATTGAGAATAATTATTTCAGTGTCAACAGGTGAGGTAATGTAAATCCTATCATGTTCCAATGAATAATGAAAATGGAATTTACCATTCCTACGATATGAGATTTTTTATTGATTGTACGACACAAATCTGTCATATTATCATATTCAATATATTTTAATTTAGCATGTGAATATTCCCTAGATTTAAGTGATTCAACCCATTCATACTCGACAAAGAGTGACCAATCGAATGGTATAACTTTTAAATCATACACACGATCCTTTTTAAGAATGTCATAGGTATTTTTGAGAGTACAATCGACAAGAGCCACTTCATATGCACCGTCAAATTTGATGGCGGGGGAGAGTTTTGTCCAAAAATCACTTATCGTATTCAAGTCGTTGTAGAGAGGATCGGAAACATTGGACATAAAAGTTACATAGAAATCATTGGGCATTGTCAGTATCTTCAACACTGATTCAAGAATCAAAATCACAGTTGTATCTAGCTTCCGAACAAGTAACTGTTTCATACCCCTGCGAGTACGAGTTTTTAATATCTTTTCAATTTGATAGATTTCACTATTATTTTTAACTTTTTATAGTTCATAGTCATAAAATCCACCGAGAATCTCTTCATCTTTGGTATCACATGAACTATAACCTATGGGTTTTGTTTCTATGATTTCCGACACTTTAAAAATTTTTATTGACCACAAGTACTTCACCTTTTCAAAAACATTAGTTGTCTTATTAAGTAGAACAGTATCACCAACTTTGAATTTATTTTTAATCTTGACAATCGATTCATCGGAATACTGTTTAAGAAAGGTGTCAATTGTATCATGATCAGAATGATGAACTTCCGTTGGGGTTTGAGTTGGACAATGATCGATGAGGTCGCTGATTATAAATCAAAATGATTTTATCCAAATTATGAATAAGCGTTAGTGTATTTTTCAATGTCCAATATCTTGAAATTAAAAGTCGAATAGTTTTTATCAACCGTTCGTCCAATGAAGCCTTTATAGGACTATGACTATTATGGAGCAGTGCGCAACATTTTATTAGTACTGTTGAGACCTTAGGGCGAACCGATTTGGAGATTCGATGTAATTTTTTTATATGAATCCTACTCAAGTAGTATTTCATTAGCCTGAGCAAATTTAAAACCATTTTTTAATTACCATGGACCGGCATAGGCATAGCGAGTAGACCACTGATTGCAAAAACACTGATTGCAATTAGAATTTACTTGTACGGTGTATTGTGACGGCTTTGAATCTCATCTAGAGTTAGGAGATCTACTTGCATTATATGCAATGGGAAAAAGGCTTTAGTTTTTCGATATTGATTAGCACGAAGTCTATAATTTCTATGCGGAGTGTAACTTGATTCATTTTGTAGATAGTCTTGTACGCTTTTAGTGTGAACACCAGTGACCTTGGAAAGAGTGGTGGGGGAACTTAAACTCCCCGCCTCACCCATATTTTCATAAACATATTTCAGAACTTCAACCATTTTGAACGTAAACACGTTGTGTAACGTCTTCTACCCTCTTGTATACTGGCGGTTGGTGGTGGTGGTGACGTTGACTTGATACGTCTTCGCTTTTGTCTAGCTATCAGTGGTGTGCTAGTATTTTCAAAAATTAATTTAAAATCTTCTTCTTCTTCATGTTCATATTTTAATGGCGTTGACAATGATGCATGTTCATTTATTTTTTTTAGAATTTGTCTATTGCTAATAAGACTTTTGGGAAAGTTTAATGTATTTATAAATTTGTATATATGAGCGTAAAACTATAATATTCATTTAAGATTTGTAAGCATATCACAGATTAAATCAATTTGATTATAGCTCTTGCACTGAATTATAATCCCTTTCCCATTGTTCTAAAGTTGTATATGATCTTGACCGCTTTCCATGACATATGTTAGGAGTCGTGTACTTTGTTCACGATATGAGTGGGGCATTAGATTTCCAATTTTCAGTACAATCGAATCCAAGTCATCCTTTTTTAATTGTGTTCCAGTAGCAGCAGAATATTGAGGAGATAATTTTTTTTGTGCTCAATACCAGCAGCAGTGATCTTCATACGATAGGGCTTACATTTGTCCAATCGGCGAAGTGTATCTTGAAGTAAACATAGTTTTTATCATCCTGAATATTCTCGCCGTCAAGCAATTTACGCAGGTTGTTTTCAAAGTCTTCCATGGGGGGGACAATGAGTTCTATTGGAGTTTGTTTATAGGGACTGGCCATTCTCACTATTGAGAACCGTTTGCAAGTCCTGTCGTTATCAGCATTAAAAGTATGAAAAAGCTACCATCTACCTGAAGAAGTCGTTTCCTGTTAAAATTCTTTCCTTTTTTTTTAGAGGCCAATGTACGTACAATGGAACGATGTTGCTCTGCCCGTTGCTTAACTACTTCTGGCAGTTGAACATTACCCTCGGTCAAATTTAAACAAAGTTCAGATATTAGATTAATGAAATCATTGTCAATACCATGTTTGAGTATGGCTTTCCTAAGCGAGGGTTTTGAAGTGCGTAAAACTGAAAACAGATGTCAATTTTCATGTAGTTTCTTCAGTGTAATGATAGCAACTAATAGGTCTTTTTAGTGTTCACGGGGAGATATACTTTAATTTCATTGTCAAAAATATCTGTGACTACACTCAGATCCTCGGGTGTATTTTGATTAAGATCCAATAGGATATAGCCGTAGGGTTTATTAGTTGCCTGATTGTATGCTGAGAGCAGAAATTTAGGGCCGCCTGGATAGATTTGTTTATTGAGGGTTATTAGCGAGCTAGAATCACGAACAACTCTGTAGATGATATAGTAGGTGCAGTTGAATGCAAGTGTTCGCCTACATTTGCTCTGATGAAAGAGATTGTGTAGAACCAGAGTAACGGAATTCTGTTCATGATGAGAGTGAACAGTGAACAGTTGTAGCATTTCCTGGGACCATTGTTCAATAGATTCAGCCATATCGTCAATAATCAGCCAAGAGTTTGGTTCAATAATGTTGAAAACATCAAGTCCCTGTATGAATTGTATCTGCAACAATCCTGTCGTGGCAATTACTTTTATTTTTTCGTATTATTCCTGCCAAATAATGTAACAATAGTAAATTTTTTTCGGCTTTTCCGCAAATATTTTATCGCAATTTTTTATTATTTTAGTTAAGATTGTTGTATCGCCTGACATTGACGGCCCACAAAGAAACGATCTGAATTGTGTTTTAAATTGATACATGTTCTCTTCAACAGTTCACCAAGCAAACTAATTCTAGACTATAGCAGTCTTAGAACTTAACAAATTCCCTACTACTACTACTACTACTCCATTCAAGAATAATACTAATAAGAAGACAAATAAATGGTTATATTTTCTTTTATTATTCGCATAAAAAAGTAGTAATGCTTAAAAAAATACTACATTGAAAAAAAAAGCACATTAAACTTGAAAAAAATATACACTTTTTTTTAAATTTATTTATAAGAAAATACAATATTTACATGGGCACAGAGAAAAAACACTTAAATAAATACACTTTTTTTTTGTTTATTTATTTATAGAAAAAATACAACATTTATTAGAATAAAGCACTTAAAATAATATCACTTTTTAATTTCAATGAAACATGTATATTTACAAAAGCACAAAAAAGTCTGCTCTAAGTAAAAAAAGATAACTTTGGTAGTGGCGGTGCGCCCCCCACTGGCGGCTGCCCCCCCCCCACCGGACCGTGAGGCCCCCCCCCCTTCCCCAAGGCCGCGAGGCCCCCCTCCCAAGGTTTTGGGAAAATTTATTGGACTTTATTCAAACCGAGACTTTCCCTGTGGATAACACATTCGGCCCGGTCTGAAGTTAAATAGTGCCTAAGGGGGAAGATAGTCACACCGTCTTGACAAACATAGACCTTGTTGGAGATGGTACTCATGGCAATTTTTTCTACATTTAAAGTAAAGTTCCAGTAGTTGAGGGAACGAATTGCCAGTAATTTGGCTCGTGGAATTGTATTTTGAGCGATACAATTCCTATAGATGTCCATGTCGAAATTCTTATCAACATAGCGCGTGGGTACTCCTTTGCAACGTTTCTTGATTTCCTCGTCGTGTATCTGTAAAAAGTACACCTTCGGACTTACAAACATACCACGGGAAATCATGTCGCTTCCTGTTTCTGATTTAAAAAATAAAAGCTGATTTGGCGCCCGACGTTTCACTAGCGCTGGGTGAGGCCCACTCCAATTGGTGTAGTCCATCCGTGAGCTAATAATTTCACCATGAGCCAATGTATCAATTATGTTTTGGTTTTTTACTTTTAACAGTAGAAAATCCGTTTCCCCGTAGCAGACCTCTACTTGCACCTTTTTTGGCCATTGTACCCTAGCCATATTGTAGTAGAATTCCAACCTGAAGTATTTAGAGATCTCGAAGATAGCACTGCCTGCAGCAATATTTTTATTCAATACAATGCTTGTTTTTTTTCTATTCAATAGTACCATGTCCGGGCCAATGATTGTAAAGGAAGTGTAATTTGGATCGGCAATAATTCGAGCACATTGTTTGGGATCGGTCACGATGTCACAACGATTCCTATTACGAACACTCTCACCCATTTCGCCGAAACTCGAATTCAAAATGAGCTTATAAATTTCTTTTTCGGCGGTTGTCTGTGCTGCCGTATGTTTGTTGACAAAGATTTCAACAAACATTTTCAGATAGGATTTTCGGCTCAACTGAAGTATTCGGTGCACCTTTATGATGTTGAAACCGCTGTTGTTCATCCATTTTAAGGTTATATGATTTACAACAATATTTTTTTTCGGCAACATTTCAGCAATAAGTTTTTGTTTTGAAGGTGACAAATGCAATCAGTCCACCTCTACTAAACGACTATTTCGGGGGCTCAAAGAGTCCCTAGTCACAGGTCTATTGATGCACGGGAAAACAAAATCCTTTACTGAATCGTGAAGCTCAACTGGTATCTCCCCATCAATTTCAAAAAACCATCCAACCGGTCCATTCTCCTCAACACTGTCGTTAATGTTAGGGAAATGAGGAGCTTGAGGGTCATTGAGCCATTCATAGTCACTGCAAGCTAGCGCATAATGGGACATGGCCGAGGGGTAGAGAGAATTCATATAAAGGAAAACTGCATCCGATTTTGTCCCCGTCTTCTCTCCAGTTGGATCAGTTTCCCAGATACGATCCCCGTGAAAAACGTATCCATCCCTCGTGGGCCTATCGATAAACAGATGCTGATAAGTGTCAGTAATTAGCCTAATTTTTTCCCCGCTAATTCTTTGGATGAGGTCCATTACCCGATGAGGGGATGAAAAATTTTAGTCCAAATCAAGATTAAATTCTCAATACATTTTGTCCGTATTTTCACACACAATTTCTTACAAAGCTAACACATCCTTCGACAAATACAGCTTGCAGTAGTCAAACCCATTTTTACACCCTCCCTCTGCCCACACTTTTTTTTGCAAAACTGTATTCATTGGGGGTGCACCTACGATCGTGTAGACTGTCGTAAAACGATTCAATCGATGGAATGGTTTCTTCGGCGAATCTCGACATGGAACAATAATAATCATAAGGATATATGCCCTTGACCGTCAACAAATCATATAAATCATTTGGAAATTGTTGCTTGAGAAGGGGGAAAGTGTTGCAGCCGTCATCGTTTTTTTGCACTTGAATTAATTCCCTCAAAGATTTGGGAAAAGAATTGAAGGAATCTAAAAAGCGAATTTTATTCGTTTACTCAACGCCGTCTTCAGCATATTTCCACATAAATTCCAGAACAAGCAACTTTTTCGCTGATTTAGCAATGATTTTGTAGGAAAAGCTGTTATCACCCATGCATCACCCATGTTCCATTTCTTTGAAGACATGCCATTGCTGGTAGCCCATACTTCAGATCGTAGTTAGAGTTATGTATAAAAACCGGAAGAAAGAGTTGCTGTTTATTTTTAAATTACATGAATTGTGAGCCCCCCCCGGACGTTAATTTTTCCCGGGGTCTTTGGCTAATTTATAGGATTATGTTACTGGACAGCGTCTTTTGGGGCAAGAGCACCTCTACAATCCCAACAAATTGTCCCCTTTTCTAGTGCCAATTTCTCTTTATCTGACAATTTCATTGGATATTTGGGGTAACGCAATCATAAAATTGTGGTATTCGCTATTTTTATTAAAGACACGAAAAACATTTCCAAGTTACACTCCTCATAAAAAGCCAAAAATAACTCGTCCAGCTGCAATTTATTGTTGGAATCGCGACAGGCATGCGCATAGGAACACGCAACTAGTTTGTGTTCCTTGACTATATTTGGCCTTGATGGGTCTGATACCTCCACCAGTCTTGATTCACAATTCAAAGATACTTTATCAGCTTGTAGTAGGGAATTTTGGAAATTTTTAACTTGTAAAGTATCTTTGCCTTCTGCCGGCATTTCAATTCTTTGATTGCCATGAATTTTGCAATGCCTCATGTGATCCGTGAATGTTCGCTCAGATCTAAATGAGGAAAGGCACATGGGGCAATAGAGACGTTCCCCTTTCTTCACACCTTGAGGTAAGAGTCGACTTATTGCTGTAACGGGAGAAAAATGACCATAGGAATTTACATCTTTGGGGGATTCGTAAATAACCCAAACCCAATTTTTAACATTATCTACCGACGGTGTCATAACTGAATACAAAACTCCTTTTTATTTGGTTTCTTTCCCCCATTTACAAATTGCGAGTCATACTTGAGAACAACCACCCCCAACCCAAGATTTTCATTTGCTTTTTCGAATATGGTTATTTCTTTCAAGGACACCGGATACTTCCTCTCTAAACAGTCAGAATTTACTTTAGGAAAATTTTCTCCACCGTTACGAGCAAGTCCGGCGAGATTTTTCATTGACAAATCTTTTTTTAATGTTTTATGGGCTGCTGCTAAAAATGCATATTTAAAGCATTGCAGCCCTGTTTTAAAATCGAAACCCTGAACTCCTCCTGTAGCCGACAAATCTGGGTGGCATTTTATTCGTCGTCTACTACCCGCCCCCCTTAACACAAAGTTTTTTTTAAATCTACTGAGATTCAGATCCACGTGTTCAATGTATAAAATGGTGGATCCGCTTCCCCTTTCATCAAATGTGTCCAAAATTGATTTTAACTGATTAACCCAGTTAAAAAAGTTACTCTAAAATTCATTTAGACCAAGGTAAAGTTTGGTTGCCAGTTGAAAAATGAAAATAAAAAATATCCCCAGATGTCCCCTTTTGTAAATAAACTTTTTGATTTACTGATGCTTTAAGCCCCCCTTGACCCCCCCATGTCTGAATCTGAATCTCTATAAGTGCTCGAATTAGGTCGATGTAGCTATGGAGAACATTTACAGGGTCTGTTAAAATAACGCCCCCGTCAACCATGTTTTCCTCGGGGGGATTAAAATCTACCCTATGTGTTTGTAAGTGACCTAGAGCAGACGCTAAAAAAAAAAATTCACGTAGTTCCGGGGACATACCACTATTTTCATGTCCTGCACCCATTTGCACAGGACCCAATTCACCAATTATAAAACTATCGTCAAAAATGTCCCCGGAAAAATTAGGTCCAACAATTTGCATAAGACTGTCCATTTCTTCAGCTGTAAATTGAAAGTCCAGGGGGATATTAAATGACATACCTTCACTAACATCATCCAGTGAGAGGGGACAAATACCCATGATGCTTTGAAGTCCCGGACCAGGGAAGGCAGAAGTTTTCATAGCTTCCCCCTGTAACTAGAAAATGAATGGATTAAGTTTTTTTTCTTTGAGGAAAGTTTTATCACAATTATAGCACACTTTTTTTCTTAGTCGGATTTTTATTCATATTATTTATCAAATAAATGTTTTTTTTGTTTTTTTTCTTAATTGGATTCGTATTTATAAAAAAAATGCATAATAAATTACAAAATTTTTTTTATATCATTCTTTATATAGCAAGTACATAATAAATCACAAATTTTGATAGTAGCACGCACACACACACACACACACACACACAGACACACACACACACTCGCACACACACACACATGCGCACACACGCTGAAATATTCTTACAGGTTGAAATTACGTTTCTAGCCCCTATATGTAGTCCATTAGCCTATAAGTAATTATGTCTCTGAAGTCAGATAGAAACGCGCTGCGGAAACAAATTATAGGACGTCAGAATTTCTACTTCAAAAATTCTTAATTTTCTCATAACTTTTGATGGATTAAGTTAAACGAAATAATTTAAAGATATTCAAAATCAGCATTAAAATACCATTCGCTTGATATGTATATTGAAAAAATTACAGCACTCGGATCAAACATAAGAAATAATCATATGGAAATAAATATATACCATTCAATCATTACGTCGTTATTGAATTTGCACTATTCATTATACTATCTCAATGAATTATTGAGTAGACGCGGCGCATGCACCGCTCACACACACACACACACACACACACACACACACACACACACACACACACACACACACACACATAACAATCATTACGTCGTTATTGAATTTGCACTATTCATTATACTATCTCAATGAATTATCTAGTCGATGCGGCGCATGCACCACTCACACACACACACACACAATAATCATTACGTTGTAATTGAATTTACACTATTTATTATACTATCTCAATGAATTATCGAGTAGATGCGGCGCATGCACTGCTCACACACACACACACACAAAAATCATTACGTTTTTATTGAATTTGCAATATTCATTATACTATCTCCATGAATTATCTAGTAGACGTGGCGCATGCACCGCTCACACACACACACACACACACCCAACAAAATAATTAAAATAATTACAATGTTATTGAATTTGAAATATTCGTTATAATTTCCCCCTGAATTATTGAGTAGACATAAAAATAAATAGTGCATGTACCGCTCACACACTCCTTCAAATTGACTTGGGAAAAAGAATCATTAGCGAGAAATAATATTTGAAAACTCACATTTAAATTTGCAGCTTGCATGTCGAGAGCTGTAGGGGCCACATCAGTCTCGCCTTGCATTGGTCATGAAGGGCCCGGCAATGCTTGATAGGGGGTGACCTCCTGATCTTGACTAGATGAGGCTGATGCATTATGAGAATCTATCCATTCCCTCTTGAATTTCCTGCCAGGTTGCATAGAGGTTTGTGCAGAGTTGACACTGGCTTGAGAGGCTCCTGGCTGGTCCAGAGAACTTGTAATGGAGCTAGCATATCTGAAGATGGATGATTTTGGAGCTTGCATCGATGTGATATCACCCCATCTTGGCCTCTTTTTGGGGGAAGAGTAATTGTATGAACCCACTTCCTCAACCTTAAAAAAAAAGACCAATTTTGTAAGGAGATAATAAGCCCTCTTTTACTGATAAATTTCCCTCTAAAGTTTATTCTGGTATTTGTAGCACTCTATGTCTTAGCACTTTAGAATAAAACAGAATAAAACAACAGAGTCTCTCAAGAGTCCCCCTTAAGCTATTTTAAAAGATATAAGAATTATTTATTTAACAGAAATCATCGCTTTTTGAGTGACCACCAAGTAAAGAAAAAATCACACGGAATAAGACAACAGAGTCTCTCAAACCCCGTAAATCTATTTTAAAAGGTACAAGAATTATTTATTTAACAGAAATCCTCGCTTTTTGAATGACCACCAAGTAAGGAAAAAAAACACACACAGAATAAAACAACAGAGTCTCTCAAACCCCCTAAAGCTATTTTAAAAGGTACAAAAATTATTTATTTAACAGAAATCCTCGCTTTTTGAATGACCACCAAGTAAAGAAAAAATCACACTGAATAAAACAACAGAGTCTCTCAATCCCCTTAAAGCTATTTTAAAAGGTACAATAATTATTTATTTAAAATAAATCCTCGTTTTTTTAATTACCACCAACCAAAGAAAAAATCAAACTGAATAAGACAACAGAGTCTCTCAAAACCAGTAAAGCTATTTTAAAAGGTAAAAGTATTATTTATTTAACAGAAATCCTCGCTTTTTGAATGACCACCAAGTACAGAAAAATTCACACAGTATAAGACAATAGAGTCTCTCAATCCCCGTAAAGCTATTTTAAAAGGTATAAGAATTATTTATTTAACATAAATCCTCGCTTTTTGAATGACTATCAAGTAAATAAAAAATCACACGGAATAATACAACAGAGTCTCTCAAACCGCATAAAGCTATTTTAAAAGGTACAAGAATTATTTATTTAACAGAAATCCTCGCTTTTTGAATGACCACCAAGTAAAGAAAAAATCAGACGGAATAAGACAACAGAGTCTCTCAAACCCCTTAAAGCTATTTTAAAAGGTATAAGAATTATTTATTTAACAAAAATCCTCGCTTTTAAAATGACCATCTAGTAAAGATAAAAACACACAGAATGTGGCATCGTTCCATCTTGCCCCCTATCAATTCTGAGTTTCTGACTAGAATTAGACAAAGCCCGTCTTAATCACCAAGCTTTTGTTTTCAGATACGACACGTTTGAAGTTTGGTTCCAAAAAAGGACCCTTTTCTGTAATTATAAACACATATGGTTTTAATCTCTGTGATAACATGAGCGTGCGAAGCCTGTTCTCCAAAATTGACCGTTTCTTGTAACACAGATGCTTCTATTTAGATCGGAAAAAGATTTTTGATAACTGGAAAAAGGGACATTTTTGAACGAAATAACTATTTCTACAGAGCAGGGGGGTTTTGTTTACATGGAGGAAAAAGGCGTACTTTGCGTTTTCTAACGAGTATACTATTGTATGGGTTTTTATTGTTGGGGGTGGGGGTGAGGGGGGCTAAGTCCCCCTGAAATTTGAATTTACTGGTAAAATGATTTTTTTATCTGGAAACAAATTAAGAAATTCAATAAACTATACGCAAATGGACAATTGGCGAATTCATTTGTTTCAAAGTTAATAATAATATTCAGTGTACTATGCTCGATATGTTAAAACATAATGAAAATTAAATTCTAATGCACGAACATTTTATACGGAATTTCAAGGACGAATAAAAACGGATGTTGACTCAAAAAACCGGTTCGGTTGAGTTACATAATTTCATGCATGTTCCCAAAACATGTTTGACTACTTTATATCATACCAGTTTTTTAAGAATGTGCACGTGAACTCATGACGTACATTCTTATGAAATTCTTATTAATAACAGAAAAAAACCTGTTTGACCACATTATGTTATTACGACCATACTCTCAAAACATGTTTGACCATATTATACGCTGCCAAATAACCAGTCTGGTAATCATAGCATGGGAATTGCTATTGGGCCGAGCAAAGTATAACTTAGACCTCTACTGGAGCGACCCGGCTCAATGGTAACCGAAACTCTAAAAAACGGAATTTTGATACCAATAGATACATCAAAAGAATCAAATTTTAATTCTGATTTCAAATATATAAATTCCATCAAGTTTATTCTTACTTATCAAAAGTTACACGCCTGAGAAAATTTGCCTGATTTTCGAAAAAAGGGGGAAAGACCCCCTAAAAGTTATAGAACCTTAATGAAAATAACACCATCATATTCGGCGTATCAGAGAACCCTACTGTAGAGGTTTCAATCTCATATCTACAAAAATGTGGAATTTTCTATTTTTTGCCAGAAGAAAGATGACGGATGCGTGTTTATTTGTTTTTTTTGTTTTTTTGTTTTTTTTTCTTTTTCCCAGGGGTGATCGTATCGACCCAGTGGTCCTCGAATATCGTGGAAGGGCTCATTGGAACGGAAACTAAAAGTTCTAGTGATCTTTTTAAGTAACAAAAAAAATGGAGGGCAACTAGGCCCCCTCCCACGCTCTTTTTTTCCCAAAGTCATCTGATCAAAATTTTGAGATAGACATTTTGTTCAGCATGGTCGAAAATATTATAACTATGTCTTTTAGGATGACTTCCCTCGAAGCCCCCAGGAGGAGGGCTGAAAGGTTGAAATGTAGTATTGGTTATTGGGACCCGGCTCAATGGTAACCGAAACTCTAGAAAACGGTATTTTGATACAAATAGATACATCAAAAGAATTAAATTTTATGCTGATTTCAAATATATAAGTTTCGTCATGTTTAGTCCTACCCATCAAAAGTTACGCGCCTGAGAAAATTTGGCTGCTTTTCGAAAAAAGGGGGAAAGACCCCTTAACAGCTATATAACCCTAATGAAAATCCAACCATCATATTCAGCACATTAACGAACCCTACTTTAGAGGTTTCAAGCTCCTATCTACAAGAATGCGAACTTTTCAATTTTTTGTCAGAAGAAGGATCATGGATGCGTGTTTATTTTTTTTTTTTTCCAGGGGTGATCGTATTGACCCAGTGGTCCTAGAATATCGTGGGAGGGCTCATTGGAATGGAAATTATAAGTTCTAGTGCCCTTTTTAAGTGACCAAAAAAATGGAGGGCAACTAGGCCCCCTCGCACGCTCATTATTTTCCCAATGTCACCTGATCAAAATTTTGAGATAGCCATTTTATTCAGCATGTTCGACAATATTATAAGTATGTCTTTTAGGATGACTTAATCCCCCGAAGTTCCCGGGAGGAGGGCTGAAAGTTATGAACTTTACCCAATGTTAACATATAGTACTGGTTATTGGGAAGTATACAGTACAGACGTTTTCAGGGGAGATTTTTCCTGGTAGTGGGGGGCCTCCGGGCCCGGCCCTTCCCCAGAAATCTCACGATTTTTTTCATTTTCCCATTATTTTTTATTTTTCTCACAGAATAATGGGTTTGAAGGATCTGCCCCCCCCCCCTGAAACAAATTGGGCCCCCCCCCAGAAAAAAATTCCTGCGTACGTGCCTGGGGTCGGGGGTTATGTAGGAGGATCTTTCCATGAGGGAAGTTTTCATGGGGGAAAGGGAAATTGCTAAGAAGGGGACGCCGGACTTCCCAGCATTATTTAAAAAAGATCAGAAATTAAATATAAAAAAACAAGTTTTTCAACTGCAACAGCAGCAACATCAAAACTTTAAACGAAAAGAAAATATTACATATATGATTGGGTTCACCCCCTAGTCAATACCTCACTCATTAAGCCAGAGATTTTTTAGTACTTTCATAAGAGCTATCTATTCTAATTAACGGCCTTTGTGATTAAGCGGCCATTTTTAAAGAATTGGAACACAATTTGAACTTTCGCTTAAAAAGCAAGGTATTGACTAGGGGGCGAACCCCCTAATATATGTATTAGAAATATATGAATATAGAAGTTCGTTACGTAAGTTAATTCGTAAGGTACGTATATTTATTACTAATAAAAACGTTCGTAAATAAAATTAAACAACTTTCGAGAAAGCCATTTAACCAAATAAAAGTAAATTAATATGAAAATTTTGTTTTAATTATTCATGTACTGTGAGCCAAGATCAAAACCTGCATTTATTCAAAAACGTTCAAAAATTAAATTAAAAAAAAAACAAATCTTTTTAACTGAAAGTAAGGCGTAACATCTAAACATAAAATAAACAGAAGTTATTTGATATAAGAAAAGGTATCTCCTCTCTACGATATCTCGCTCTTTACACTAAAGTTTGACTTACTCACAACTCTATTTTTTAAACAATGAAAACCATTGGTGTAAAGAACGAGGCGTAGAGATGGGGACAGCCTCTTTCATATATGGAATAATTTGTGTTCGTTTTAAGTTTTAATGTTGCTCCTTACTTTCAGTTAAAAAAACTTGTTTTTTTTATTTAATTTTGATAAGACCTAATACAATCAATCTAAATTCCCATGAATTTTGGAATAGAATATTGTTAATAATTTGTTTTGGTTGGGAGGGGGTATGGAGGTAAGGCCAGGGGACAGCCCACATGATTGTTGGAATAAAATACCGTTAATAAGCTTTTGTTTGTGGTTGGGGTGGGGGGGGCGGAGGGTGATGGGGCTGAGGAAGGGTCATGCGTAAGTTCCCATGAATCATTATTAATAATTTTTTGAGGGAGGGAGGGGTATTGGGCTATGGAGGACCATAGATATGCTCCCATAAGTCTTAGATTGAAATATTGTTATTTTTCTTTTTTTATTGGGGGGGGGGGTCAGTCCATGGAGGGCCAGGGGATAGTTGCCACAATTTTTAGAGTAAAATATCGTTAACAATTTTTTTATGAGGGGATGAGTCGGGGAATGCAGAGAAGACCAGCGGTCGGCTCGCTTAAGTTTTGGAATAAAATATCGTTCATAATTTTTTTGAGTGGGGGTGGGGGTTAAGCTTCTCTGATCTTTTAACTATTTTCATAACCCTCGCATAAGAACCTTATATGCCCCCTGGACATTACATTCATCACTTGCCCCAGGGCTATGAGGGTTTGTGTTAAACCTGGAGTTTTTGTTAACCGATCTTTTGACTTATTTTAACAAAATTGTTTCTCAAAACTTCGATCGGATGGATTTGAGGTAAAAAAAAAATTCAGGAGGGCTATTTGTCCTCCTGTCCCTTTTTACTCTTTAAAAGGGAACTAGAACTTTCAAATTCCAATAGAATGAGCCCCCGACAAAGATAAACGATCATTCCTTCCATAAGAACCTTATAAAGTTACTAGAACTATCAATTTGTAACCATTTGAGTCTCCTCCGAAGTTTACCTCTTCCACAAGAACCTTACAAACCTACGAGGATAATTTTCAACCCCTCCCCTGAGCTCTGGGGGGGGATCATGTTCGCCACAAAGCTTTTTTTATCTATTTAAAAACTATTTAAATAAAATGGCTATCTCCAAATTTTGATTGAATATGTCTGGGGAAAAGTGGGTGTGTGAGGGGGGGGGGTAGATGCCCTTATTTCGCTTTTGACTCTTGAAAACGTACCTAGAACTTTCATTTTCCAATCAAATGAGCTACCTCTGAAATTTATGTGACCACTCCTTACATAAAAACTTTAAATGCCCCTGGCACATAACTTACAACTCTTGCCCACTGGCTCTGGGGAGTTGTGTCAAACCCAGTGTTTTTATTCTTTTACCTTTAAACTATTTCGAACAAAATGGCTTATATGCCCCCTATAATGGCTTATAAAACCTTATATGCCCCCAGGGTATAGGTTACAACCCTTGCCCGGAGGGCTGGGGGGGAGTGTCCTACTCAAAAACATAATTTCCATCTGGAAATCAACTATATTGGACAAAATGGCTATCTCAAAATTTTGATTGGAAGTGTTTGGGTAAATAGGGGGCGTGAAAGGGGTGTTAGTTGCCCTCTAATCACTTTCGGCTTTTAAAAAGGGCACTAGCCGTCCCCATTTCCAATCGAATCAGCCCTTTTTGAAGTTTCTACGACAACCCCTTCGATGCGAAGTGCCCTGGTCTAAAGGAAAAAAAATAATAATATCATAGGCAGCACTATCGCGCTGCCTATGATAACTTCCGACTTCCAATCGAACGAAGCCCTTCGAAGTTCTTACGACCATCCCTTCCATATGAAGTGCCTCTGGGGAAAAAAATTGGAGCCTTATGGCCTTGAGTTTGTTTGGGGGACATTAGTTGCCATCGTATTACCGACCACCTTTTCGGTAAAATCTTATATGACCCCGGGACATATAAAATTTTAGTCGGATGCATTCTGGGAAAAGAGGGTGGGAGGGGGGATCGCTTTTGATGACTCTTAAATAGGTAAGCAGAAATTTCAATTTCCAATCAAATGGTCCACCTCTGACATTTATGTGACCATCCCTTACACAAAAGCTCATCTGTCCCCGGGGTATAACTTACAACACTTCCCCGGGCTCTGGGGGGTTGTTTTGATCTCACAATTTTTGTTATTTGATCTTTAAACTATTTTGAACAAAATGGCTATCTCACAATTTTTATCAGATGAATTTGGAAAAAAGGGGCCTTGAGGGGGGGGGGGCTTTTTGCCCTTCGATCACTTTTGATTCTTATAAAGGGCACTAGAAGTTCTGACTTACAATCAAATGAGCCCTGTCCAAGATTTATCCTCCCATTCCTTCCATAAAAGCCTTATATGCCCCCGGGGCATAATTTAAAACACTTGCCACCAGGTGCTGATGGGCTGTGTTATCCCTAGAGTCTTTGTTGGTCTACTTTGAACAAAATGGTTATGTAAAAATTTGATCGGACGCGTTTGGAGAAAAGAGGGTTGGCGGATGGGGGCTAGTTGCCATTGGAGCACTTTTGATTCTTAAAAAGTGAATTAGAACTTTCAATTTCTTATCATTTGAGTCCCTTCCAAGGTTAATACGAGCACTTCTTCCATAAAAAACTTTATATGCCCCCAGGACATAAGTTACAACCCTTCTCCCGGGCTCTGGGGTGGGGGTATGTTGACCCCGTTTATCTGAACGTTGGAGTATTTCAAAGAAACTGGCAATCTCAAAATGTTGACTGGATGCATTTGGGGGAAAGAGGGTGTGTGGGGTGGTGGTAGGGGGGTAGTAGAAGCCCTCCGATCCATTTTGAATCATAAAAATGTAACTGGAGTGTTCAATTCCCACTAAAATGAGCTCAGCTGAAGTTTATACGACCTCTCCTTACATAAAAACCTTACATACCCCCGGGGCATAGCTTAAAACACTTGCCCCCGGGCTCTGGGGGCTGTATCTGCCCCGGAGTTTTTGTTATCTTATATTTGAACTATTTTTAACAAAATGGCTATCTCAAAATTTCTATCGGTTGGGTTTGGGGAAAAAAGGGCGGGGGGGGGGGGCTAGTTGCCCTCCGATCTCTTTTGACTCTAAAAAAGTTAACTAGATCTTTTAGTCTCCAATCAAATGAGCCCTCTCTAAAGTTTATGCAAGCATCCCTTTTATAAGAAGCATATGTGCCCCCAGGGCATAATTTACAACGCCTACCCCCGAGCCTTGGGGAGTTTTGTCGACCCTTGAATCTTTTTTGTGTGATCTTTGAACTATTTTTAACAAAATGGCTATCTCGGATATATAAAATTTTATCGGATATATTTGGGGAAAAAAGGGTGTGGGGGAGAGGGCTAGTTGCCCTCCGATCACTTTTGACTCATAAAAAGTGCACTAGAACACCCGATGTCCAATCGAATGAGCCCTTTTTAAGTTTATACGACGACCCCTTCCGTATGAAGTGCCTCTGGGAAAAATAAATAAATAAATAATAAAATATTGGAACCGTATGGCCTAAACTATAGGCAAGGCTATAGCGTTGCCTCTGATAGTGCAACTTTTGTAGTGGTCTTTAGAAGACACAAGGGACATCCTACCTACTCCTCTTAGCTTCTACTCGTTGTGAGTCTGACTGGTTATTTTATAGTAATTTCTGTTCATTTTGAGTTTCATTTGTCTATTGATGGTTGTATGGCAGTTTTACGTTTGAACATTACTTTACTTTATTAATGCTCATCTTAGATTTAATTTAGCTCTTTAATTTTCTTTGGAAGACTTCCTTTGTGGAATTTTTTTTTCTTAATTGGTATTATAAGATAACAATTACATTGCTTAACTGTATTAGGCCAAACTGCTATTTTACCACTATGAAAGATAAATTCAGATTTAGGTAAAGAGGCTATCAATATAACAAGTAAAGTATTTTTCTTTAGGATATAGTCTGATCAACTTTAGTTAGGGTTGCCGGCCGGTGGAAAAAAAATCACTGGATTTCAGCAATTTTTTAGTGATTTTCTTCAATAATCTAATGATTTATGTGCTGATTTAGTGATTGTTTTTTAAGGTAATATAAAAGTTACTAGAAATAGGGATAAATCGCTAGGGGTGGTAACCTTGCCTCTAGTTGGGAGGGAAGTGGTTAAGATGATCGACCACAAGTCGACCACCTGGCTATTAAAAAAGTATACTTTATAATCTCCAACTATTGAATAAGTAATCCAGAAAACATTTAAGATTTTGCTTTGTATGCAAAGTGCTCCATTCTAAAATGTTCAGGTGCGTAGATAGTAAAGCGAGATTACGAGTTAAATGTTTTATTGAGCTATTTCATCAATGAATTTCCTGTAAAACTGGTAAATGACAATGTTATGGAGATAACAGAAGACTAAACGCTCTAAAAGGGGTATTTCAATAAAGAAACGAGTGCATTGCTTGATTTATGGCTGATGTCCTACGTGACTTGTAGCGCAGGTGTGCTATTTCAGAATCATTACATGAGCAGATATCAGATAATATAAAAAAATTTTGGACTGAAGGTGGAATTACGATTTTAGGATTCGTTCGTTAAATGCTGTTTTTATAGCCGAGCGAAATTTAGGCTGGGTTGTGCCTTGCAAGTTTGGCCGGTTACGGAAGCACCCTTGGGGCATAGCCTTCACGTAAAGATAAGTTTTTTTCATTTCTGATCTTCATTTCTGATTTAAAATTGAAGATAATATTAATACATTATTAACGCAAATTCAAGCAATTAATTTGAAGTTGGATATTATTGACCCGATGTCAAGGCAGGTCAATTCAATGACGTCGGATGTGGCTGAGTTGGGAAATAAATTTCAAAATGTTGCGTCGTTAGTCCAGAATATTCAAAGGGAATCGCAGTCGGTTCGCAGAAATGTGTCAAATGTACGGGAAGAAGTTGGATTAGCACTGAGAAAACTTCAGTATTTAGAAACTGACATGTAGCGAGGAAACGTAGTGCTTTATAGCTTTTCACCACAGCGCAGGGGGTGCTCACTTCTGGAAGATGTTGTCAGTGCTTTGAATGCGGGAATTACAAATTTAAATCTCCGTCTTTTTGATTTGCCTGACGCTTTCAGACTTAAAAGTTCAATGAGCGCCCGTCCCGGAGTGATCAAATGTGCAAGTGTTGCAGGGCGGGACTATGTATTAAAATCAGGTTTTCCTTTGCGAAGGTTGGGATTATCAATTAGTCCTGATTACACGGAACGTGAGTTGATTGCCAGAAAAAAACTGAAAGAGACTTTAGAAGATGCAAAGACTGAGGGTTTTGTTGATGTGAAATTACGAGGACTTAAGTTGTTCATCGGTGACCAGGTTTTCATGTATAATTACACAAGCGGCCTTGTTGAAGAACAAAAACGTAACAACGCTCATGACAGTGTAAACCCTCCTAGTAGAAACCAAGCTGAACCCCCTCCCCCCCAGACTAGTTCACACTCGGTGCCACCGCCAGATCCGGGCATGGTCGGTCGGGAAATCTATAGCAACATGCCCCCTGAAGACGACGGTAGCTTGGCATATCCGTCTAATGCTAGGACTAGATCTGGATCTTCGGCAACGGTTGTATCTTTTAGTTCCGCGACCTCTGGAATGGGGGACGAAGATCTTAATTTGGTAATGTCTTTAACAAAAACCCCAGCTGCAGGGGGATCGCAAGCTATCCCAGCACTAAAGCAGCGTAATCCCGCGAAACGCTCGAATGCGGAAATTATTAGTCCTGATAACAACGAACCAATGAGGGTAAACCGCCCAAGACCCGCAGAGTATAGTGTCAGAGTAAACTCGGGTGATGATGACGCTAAGAGGGCGATTTTACAAAAAAAACTTTCCTGCCCAAGACAGCAATAACTGACAATGGGAAATGAGGCGATATAGGGAATTTGGGACATGGTGAAAATTCTCTAATAAATGCGTCACAATGGAAAATATAAGAGTTCACACAAAATAAGTTTAAGGATCTGGTTGAAGCTTGTAGTCCTCAAGTTATTTCACTTGCTGATACGAGGTCTGGAGAAAATATTATAGTTAAGCGTTATAGTTGTTTTAGTGCAAATCGTAAAATGTCGAGAAATGGTCGTTATTATGGAGGTGTATCGTTGTTTGTTTCAGATGTTTTTTTGTCATCTAATGATGTGATCCGGCTAAAAAGTGAGTCTTGTAACTTAGTTTGGGTAAGAATTTCACGGGGAAAAAGAAGTCATGTGTTTTGTTCTGTGTATATCCCTCCAGAAAGTAGTTCTTTTTCACAAGAGGATACATGGGAGATATTTCAAAAAGAGTTGCATATTTTTTTGACAAAGTTTCCTGCTGATGGCTTTATTCTTTTAGGAGATTTCAATGCATACACTGGGGAGTTGCAAGAGCCATGGTCTTGCCAATTTGAAGACCATACCCACTCGGAATCTCGTCGTGATGAAATGGGTGATGAAGAAACGGATGAGATCCCTCCAAGGACTAATAAGGACCATCGCCGAAAAAATAGGTGGGGAAGTAAACTTTTGGAAATTTGTGGTAAGGAAAATTTAATTATAGTTAACGGGAGGATCGGGGAGGATAAAGAGCGGGGAGAGTTTACTTGCTTTTTTGGGAAGTATCCAAGTGTAGTAGATTATATAGTTGTAAATAAGTCTCTTTGGCCAGATTGTGCTTGTTTAGGGGTGGTCCCGGTTTTGGGTTCTGATCACCTGCCGATTAGGTTGTCTTTGAAAGTGTTAAAAAAGAGGGCATTAAAAAGGTCATTGGGGGGTTTTAGGAGCAAGGTATTAGAAGAAGGATTAGAAGTTAGAGATCCATTGAGGCTAGAATCACAGGAAGAAGAGAAGGTTATGGTTAAGCTGTTAGGAGATGAATTTCAGGCAGGACTAGAGAAGGGAGAAATATTGGCAAATGAAGGAAAAATAGAAGAGTCATTAAAGGTATTAATTGATAGTTTGTATGAAGTAGGTGTTACTACAGCTCAGAAACTACCACGGAAGTTAAATGGGTTTTTTTTATGGTGAATGCATAGAGAAAAAATCAGAGTTGGTGCAAACATTGGAGCTACTGAGACAATGTTCATATGAGGATAGGGAATATCTTTATAATATGTATAAAAGCCGAAGAAAAGAGTATAAGAAACTGTTAAAAGTGAAGAAGTATAAATTTCAAGAGGAAGAAGCAGAGAGAATGAAAAGGGAATTTAGGAATAGTAACAAGAATGAGTTTTGGAAAATAATAAAAAAAATCAGTTACAAACACTTCTGACAAGACAAGTATCCCGCCGGCGGAAAGTTGGCCAGAATTCATCGAAAGCAAGATGACAGAAAGAGAGGAAACGGATAGCCTGAGTCGGTGGGTGGTCGGCGAAAACCTTGCGGAATTCCCTCTAAAGGAAGAAGATTACAAACTACTGCAGCCTTTCACAGATGAGGAAATATGGAATTCGCTAAAGAAGATGAGAGGGACCTCAGCACCAGGAGTTGATGGCATCCCAACAAGGCTCTGGAAGTGGTCTAGGGTATATTTGCTGCCTTTGTTATCAACGTTATTTTCAAGTGTCCTTAGCAAGTTGGTTTGGCCTCAACAGTGGAATATTTCAATAGTTTTACCACTTTTTAAAAAGGGAGACCGAGCATTGCATAAGAATTATAGAGGGATTCATTTAGGAAATAGCCTTGGTAAATTATTTTGTAAAGTGTTAGTGGCTAGATTAGATAGTTGGCTTAAAGAATCAAATAAGTTAATAGAAATTCAGGCAGGGTTTCGAGAGGATTATAGTGGGGTAGATCAGATATTTATTTTGTATGGGCTTATTAGGAAGTATATGAGGAAAAGGGATGGTAGGCTATACGCAGCTTTTTTGGACCTGCGAGGTGCGTTCGATGAAGTTTCACGAAATTTGTTAGTAGAAGGACTTATAAAGTTAGGGCTGCTGAGATGTTTTGTAGGATTGGTTGTTAAAATGTATTTGGTTGTTAGAATGGTATTTAAGGTAGGAAAGTCTTACTCTAGGGCAGTTGTCAGTAGGTTAGGGGTTAAACAAGGTTGTACAATTTCACCTAGGTTGTTTTCACTGTATCTTAATGATATAGAAGATTATATGGTAGGGCAGGGAGCCCCAACTCTAAATCTGTCTGCAATGCAGGTGTTCGCTCTGTTATTTGCGGATGATATAGTATTGGTGGCTACAGATGGGCCTGACCTTCAAAAACTGCTAGGAATGGTGTCCTCATACCTAGATGAGAAGCGTTTGGTCCTAAATGCCACAAAGTCAGTAGTTATGGTATTTCGACAAGATGGAAATATAGAGGAAAGGTTTAGTGTAGGAGAAGAAGTGCTTAAAGTAGTTGAAGATTTTGTTTATTTAGGATGCAAGTTTACTTGAAATGGTAGGTGGAAAGGGCAAATTGATTATGTAGCTAGTAAAGGTCTTAGGGCTATATGGCTAGTTTTAAAGAGTAGTGTTTTGAAAGTAGGCCTGACAGACCTTAGGCTTCAGGCAAGGATATTCCAGACTAAGCTAGCTTCCGTAATGTCTTTTGCAGCAGAGGTGTGGGGTATGGAGAAGGCTGATAAGGTAGACCGGTTACAGTTGATGTATTTTAAGCGGTTAATGGGGGTTAGTGATAAGTTTAATCTTGTAGTATTAAAAGGTGATTTAGGTTTGTTATCATTAAGGGTGGGAAGGTTAGTGCGGATAGTAAATTATTGGGGAAGGATTATAAATCTGCCTAGTAGGAGGCTAGTAAAGAATGCATATGAGGAGATGCTAGTAGATGGCAGGAAAAGTTCTTGGCCAAACCGGGCTAAAGAGACTATTGATAGATGTGGTTTTAGTGAGTATTGGAATGAGGGGAAGGGGCTAGCTGTGGAAGTGGGGCTAGTTGCAAAAAAGGTAAAGGATAGACTAATAGAGCAGGAAATCCAAAGGTGGCAGAATCAGAAATCATCCTCGGCGTCCCTGGGACTGTATGGACTGGCATAGGAGGTTTGGGGGGAGGAAGTTTACTTTAAAGCTGGGATGAGTAGTGAGGATTTAAGATGGGTAATTTCGGTTCGTGGTAATTTTTTGGGCATTGGAGAAAGAACGAAATATATTGGGAATTATAGGATTAAAAATGGTCCTTACCAGCGTCCTATGTGTGGTGAGGAGGAAGATCTTATCCATTTTATGGGTACATGCCAAGAGTTAAGAAATTTGAGGAGGGAAGTGTTTTGAATAGATTTTGGAGGGGTGGATTGTTTTGAAAAAATTTTTAAAAGTATAAATTATGATGATTTTTGACGGTTGGGTAAATTTGTAAGTGTGGGTATGGCACATATATAAACTTTTTTTATTAATTGTGATTAATTTAATGTGTTTTTTTTTTTTTTTTTTTTTTTTTTGCCATGACCCGAAAAGGCTTTTGTTGCAATAAATATCGATCTATCTATCTATAGAAAAAGCATCGCAAGACGCGAGCAGATAAATGCTAACAATAATTGGGGCAATCAAACAAGTAATAGAGAAGCAAGTGTAGACTACCAGTATCTTCTCCTTCAAACACCTTATGAAACCTATGCTGATGATATCGGAGAAAACATCCAAGGTGCAGAAGGCTGTTTTGCGTAAAGCAATTGTTTTGCGTACAACAGAAAAGCTAACCACTTTTTTTTACATATTAAGTCTTCTCTGAGATAAATAAACGATAAAGGAGGAAATATGAAACAAAAGAAAGGAAAGGAAAAAAGGAAAGAACGATAAAAAAGGAAAGAACGGTACAAAAAAAACACTAGGAGTTGCAACCAGGGTTATCCCTTTCTGCAATTCGCCTAAGTCTTGCATATATAATTGTTTTTCATTTGAACCATTTTCTGTTATTAGAGATAGGGCTACCTGACAGCCTTAGCAAGTATAATCTGAACCTCTGGGGATCCACAATAACTGCGTCCCACAAGCAAAACTGGCATTAAACGGTGTGTGTTACCATATGTATAATTAGATTAAGCTCATTGGGATATTTCTAAGGGTAGAAAAATCTCCCTTGTATATCATGATCAAACAGTTCGCGGTAACAAACTGTAAGTAAGGAGCGACCCGGCTCAGTAGTATACGAATCTCTAAAAATCGAAATTTTGATACCAATAGATACATCAAAAGAATCAAATATTTATGCTGATTTCAAATATATAAGTTTAATCAAGTTTAATCTTTCCCATTAAAAGTAACGCGCCTGAGAAAATTTGCCTCATTTTCGAAAAAAAGGGAAACCCCCCTAAAAGTCATAGAACGTTTATGAAAATCCCGCCATCAGATTCAGCGTATCAGAGAACCCTTGTGCAAAGGTTTCAAGCTCCTATATACAAAAATGTGGAATTTTCTATTTTTGCCAGAAGAAAGATCACGGAGGCGTGTTTATTATTATTTTTTGTTTCTTTTCCCCTGGGGTGATCGTATCGACCCAGTGGTCCTAGAATATCGCAGGAGGGCTCATCTGAACAAAAACTAAAAGTTATAGTGCCCTTTTTAAGTGACAAACAAATGGAGGGCAACTAGGCCCCCTCCCACGCTCATTTTTTCCCAAAGTCACCCGATCAAAATTTTAAGATGCCCATTTTGTTCAGCATTGTCGAAAATATAGGAGCTATGTCATTGAGGATGATTTAATCCCCAACAGTCCCCGGGGGGAGGGCTGTAAGTTATAACTTTGCCCAATGTTTACATATAGTATTGGTTATTAAGCGCAAAGGTCAAAAGTCCTTCTCTCTGGAATAATTAAACGTGTCCCAAACGATATGACTTCTGAGGACGTCAAGTTTCTTGGGCCAAATTGGAGTGAAGTAAAGCAAATCGGCTCTACCAGATCTTTCTGACTGAAATTTGAAACAAAAGAGGATTTATTACGGGCAATGAAGTCCCAATTAGTGATCTGTTTTGAATGATTCCCTATTCAATAGTTTTTTTTCTACCCCTTCAATGCTATAAGTGCCAACCAAGGCCGTATCCAGGGGGGGAGTTACCCGGTTTGAACCCCCCCCCCCCGAAATTTTTGACCGAGTCGAAAATTAGTCTAAAAAATACCTGTAAAGACAAAACCTTACCAGAAACAAAATATACTCCCACACTAAATCCTATTGCATTTTGTGTGTTAACGGTTCTGATCAGCTTATGCAATTAGGTAACCGTAGGTAACCCCATGTTCACCTGACCTTGCATAGTAATGCTTGCTTGCCGATGAAACGACGGACGTATCGAATACCGAGTAGCTATCTGTTTGCGTCCACTGCACTTTCAAAGGGAACCTGCATGAGGACTTCCTTGGTTTTACCCTAGTTTCTGATTTGACTGGGCAAGGTCTGGCTTCAACAATCCTGCTATTTCTCGAAAGCCTTGGTCTTAATCTGAACAAGATGGTTGGTCAGGGATATGACGGTGCAGCAGCGATGAGTGGGCATCTTAGGGGTGTCCAGGCTGTTATGCGTAAAAAGTATCCGAAGGCGCTTTACGTCCATTGTAGTGCGCACAGTCTCAACTTGGTCATCTCTTCTGTATGCTCTATTCAGGCATTTCAGCATTTTTTCGGTGTCTTGTCACAAGTCTACAGTTTTTACCTTACTTACCCACTCAGGACACATAATTTAAAAGAGAAGATCAACGAAATACTACCGGATTCGAGGAAACATACTTTAACCGGACTCTGCGAAACAAAATGGGCGGAGCGCCATGATTCAGTCGTACGTTTTCTCGAGCTGTACTGACCAATCCTGCGATCCCTGGAATCTCTTGAAGAGAATGTAAATGCAAAAACTTCTGCAAAAGTGGCGCAGTTGCTGGACACGATGAACCAGTCGCGATTTGTTGTGTGTCTCCATGTGGTCAAAGAGCTTTTCTGCCTTACGCTTCCATTGTGCAAGACTCTTCAGTCAGTTGACTGTGATTTGGCAGCTGCATGCAGGCACGTGGAAACTGTCCTTTCAAAAACAAAGGAAATGCGAGGAAATGCTGCTACTGTAGCGATAAAAGATTTGCTACTTGTGGCGATAGAAATTTCTCCGATAGCGCCGCTTATAGCGCTGGAGATTGTGTCAACTAGGCTAGCGCCGCTCTCAATTAATGAGAGAAAATTGGATATGTAGACATATAAACGTGGCCTCTCCTTTCTTGAGCTATCTGGAGATCAGATTCCTTTGGGAGCATTTACCATGGAGACTTACGAACTAGTTACCTATTATCGGACTAGACGCAGACATATAAATGAAATAAACACAGATAAGAAAGACAATAGATTTATTGAACTTACATGCTTAGTCGCACAGCAACGGGTCACTTCAATGACAATAACGGTGACCGAAATATAATAGTTTCGTACTAATCGTTTCAGATCTGACTTCATATTAAAATTGAAAGACACATCTAACCCACTCCCAAACGCAGTTCTTTTGTCCTGCGCTGTAAGGACTGCTTGCCATTGGCCCAAGAGGACCAAGGATGTATATCTTTCGTCCAATGACTTCTTTAAGATTTTTCAGATGAATCAGGTGTTCACACGATTTTTTTGCCATTTAAACTTCCTTAGAAATATCGTACGTAGCATTTTTCTTGATACTAATTATCTTAGCGAAATTCGAACGACTAGCGTCGTTGTTTGACTGAAGATAGAACGCAGTTTCTCTTTTTGCTGATTAAAAATTTAGACTCTTGGAAGCGGTATTTGAACTCAATTAGGGGACGTTTAATTTCTGCCCGAATCATCTTTAGAAGGAAAGAATCTTGTATTTTAAATATATTGCCTTTTACTCCTGGTACACATCACCCTTCCCATCAATTAATGACGTCCCGTCATTAGTAACTGCTTATTAGGAGTGCTTAAAATTTTTCAATTACATTTCTTATTTTGTTCTACATCCCTATCTAAAATTCATCTACCGGACTAAGATTATTTATGGTTCTAGGTTAGCTACTATACTAAGGATTTTTTTTTTTATATCTCGCACTGATTACTTTTACATTTCCAACAAAGTTGGGGCTATTCTACTTTTACATTAGTTTTTTTTTTGCTGTCTATATGACGTACTACATACTATCTACACTACGTTAAATGAATAACATGATAATATTACACCTAATTCTACTTGTGGTACATACATGAATGATTTATAACATACAATATTGGGTTCATCATATTCACTGATAACATTAAAACACTTTCACTATTGGGATTTTTGAATTGTCAAAGCTATTAGGAAGGAACACATGTAGCTTCACATCTATTCATCACTTTTCGTGTCCTTAGTGTACTACACCCTTCTGTTGTAAATTACTGTCCTTCACTCCTTTTGTCCTGCAAAAATTTTGAAGCACTTACGTTATGGTTTCTTCATGGAACAGTTCAAGTCTAGTTGTATTTATACGGTAAGTTTTCCCTAATAGTCAACTGGGAAATGACCGTTAAATATCGTTCTAATAGTCAACTGGGAAATGATTCTTCTCACTGCAGGTGTTGGTGTTTTTCTTCGCAGCATAACATTTTTTAGTATTTTTGAGGCACATAAAGAATGTATTCTCGCGTAAAAGTGTTTATTTGTGCCTTTTGAAATGGTTTTTCGTCATACTATAGTGACTCTCTTAATATATTGTCTTTAACTTCAGCTTCAAATAATTTCAACTATCATTTAACTTCAAATATCGTTAAATATCGTTTATCTTGTACTTCTCGATGGGGATCTCAGGGTTAAACTTCAAATTGTCTGTAATTTCGGCTTCGACTATATTAAAAAGTCTCTAAATATCATTTAATTTAAGAAATATTTTATAGTGTGATGATCGATGGAGTTCTCAGAATTAAACTTCAAATTGTTTTTAATTTCGTCTTCAAATATCTTCAAATGTCTTTA
The DNA here is from genome assembly GCF_049724085.1 of Artemia sp. Qi Xiang Cuo. Lineage (NCBI taxonomy): Eukaryota > Metazoa > Arthropoda > Branchiopoda > Anostraca > Artemiidae > Artemia > Artemia sp. Qi Xiang Cuo. Next base: position 53,976,644 of record NC_142804.1, on the reverse strand, counting down.
AGTTTCATTTAACTTTAAATATCGTTTAATATCGTTTAGCTTCAAATATCATCACTATACTGTCAAATTATTCTGGGGTCCATAGTGAGTATCAACAACAATATCTATGTATATATGTCTTGTATTGGCTGTTGGTTTCTCAGTGTTTATGTGATTATATATTTCGTTAAAGAATTTGGTTCTAAGATTCAAATATAGCTTTAACTTATATGTAATATTTTCCATAGTCGAAGAAACAACGATCAAGGGTAACTGTTGTTCTCGTAGACGAAGCTGGGATGAAAATTGCCTGGAGTTATGGTGAGTACTCTTCGTTGGTTGAGATATGATGAAAATAGATGCTACTGGGTCGTATCTGTACTGGGCAGCTTATTGTAATACTCAATGACCAAAGTGTCCATATACTTTCCTGTAATAAAAATAACGCGGCAGAATCACACGTTCTTTGAAGTAAATACACATACAATAGTTCACGCATTAATTGGGTTATAATTTCTTAGCTATGAAACAGAATTAAAAAAATACACTAATATTAGTACTCAAAACAAAAGTCTAAAAATTTAAAATAGAGATGTCTTCAAATTTGTTCTGAGAACGAAAATATCGATATTAAATAAACATAAATTACCCTACATTATTTAGTTTGAGGTCTACTTTTACCATATTTTTCATACCTGCATTGTTCACGCAAGTCAGTGCTGTTTAAGAAACGCTTTTTGCAGCGTCATAATCACACGGTTTTACGCAAACAGTACTACACTGGGGGACCAAGACATAACAAGGACGAGTGGAGACCTCTCTACCCACTCGTTTTCTGATGTCTTCCCTATTTCTTGGCTTAGACTTTATCATGGGGCTCCGGGTTTAACCTCAGCATTTCAGCTGTTTCCCCGTGTTCTTCTCTTGGTTTTCGTCCTATTAGTTTTAGGATTTCTCCGTAATTACAAGTCGATAGGGTTCTTATGGTCAGGGAAGTTGCGAATACGAAATATACTGCCAATAGTGTGTTCCACCAGGAATTGGTCGAGAATAATCCGTATCTTTTATCCACATACGTTAATCTTTGGTCTTCATATGTAAATAGGGGAATTTGCGAATCCAAAGCTTCTCTTATTTTTGTGATCCTTATCTTTCCTTTATTCTACTCTATTTTTGACCATATTGACGTTTTTAGTTTCTCGTTTTCTAGATTGGGAATAGTGTACGACAGGTTGATTGCCTTGAAGATAGTTATTTCGGGACTTATTACCTTTGTGCTTGTAGTAATTAACGGCGTTTTGACGGTTGACTCTTTAGTTACGAGTCGACACCCTTTCTTTATGGTTATCGTACCCACATTTTATAACAGTAATCCTTTTTTGTAACTTGGGTCTATTCTTTCCGTATTATTGTAACAGGACAGAGTTCCGACGGTTTCTCTTGGAACTGAGAATAACCAAAGGTCATTTCTAAGGTGAATGAATATTTCTCGCTTAGTACTTCCTACCACGGCTTCGCATGAATTCGGTGTTTCTTCCTGTTGTGTGTCTTTCAAAAATATATCTAACATACAGGATCCAGACTTGACATTATAAATAGGTAACGTGAGTTGGCATACTAAGTTTTTGAATGGTACGCACTCTTTTACGTCTTGTGGATTGGCTAGGGCGTATTTTCGTCTATCTTGATCGATAAGCAAGTACTCTGCTTCAGGCGTGATAGTCATAGATGAATTCGTCTTCTTTATGTTAGCCAGGAAGGTTGAAATTTTGTATAGGTCGTAAACGGATTGTTGATTTATCAGTGGAATTGTTACTACCACAAATAGCTGTTCATTTATTTCCGTGACGTGGACTTTTAATTTAGTATAGTAATGGATTGAATTTGATATTTCTGGTTCTCTGGACAAATTTAAGCCAAACGTTAGGTGTGTTTTTATTTTGTCTAGCATACTTTTTAGGCTAGAAGGATCTACTAGGTCATAGGACAAAGTTCCTCCCGTGAGGGCAAATAGTGCAAACTCGAACTTGCTGACGTCTGTCGCCAAATTTAGTAATGACATGGTAATTGTATCAAGTGAAATCAAGGGTAAGCTCGTGTCTATTACCACGCGGTCCACTTCATTCCTTAAGTACTTCATTACGTTTATAGTTTTGAGATTCTCTTGGATATCATATCGATTTTATCTTTCTGGTAATTTGCTACTCTGGCTTGTATCTCATGAACGTGTAATGTTACGTTCATGGCATTGTTCAACTTTCTTACACTTTCCTTTAGGCTGTTTAGGTCTTCCTCTGTCGCTAAACCGAAGAGTTGGGAGGCGAGTTCTCCAATGATGGGAATTAGGCCGGTAGATCTACGGTATTTATTTCTTTGAAAGAATACTTCGAAAATCTTCGTGGTACTTTGTTTTAATTTTTGTATTTCCGTGTTGAATAATTCAAATAGGGCTTGTAATCTTTGTCTATATAGTATTAAGTAGGCTTGATGAGTTGAAATTTTTTGTGTTCTTTTCTCGTTTAGATTGGGTAACGGTTGTTCGTTGTTCGTTGTGTAATTTCCATCGTAAGGTTTTCCTTTCCCTGTAGTCAGTAGTTTAGGGTTTTGTGTCAATTTTGTTTTAGCAACGTCTTTTGCCAAGTCTTCCATATTATCCGCCAGTCTTTTCTTTCTGTCTTCCTCAGTGCTCGTTCCAAGTGCTATGTCAATTACTGTTCTTTTCTCATCAGGGTCATCTATTACGAATTGATTTTTGTTTGGGTACAACTGAAGTTGGAAATTCTTTATTATCTTTATTATGCATTATTTTACTGGCCTGTAGTCCTTTGTTCGATCTAAGGTATTGAAATATCGATTCTTTGAGTTCATTCGTGTTTTTTTCTAGCCTTGTTACTTGCTGGAACAAGGTTTCAAAAGGTTTGGGATCCAATTTCATAAAGATTTTCCATGAGTCATGGCTAACTAGCAGTGAATTTTCATGCTTGAATATTACTCCGTGTTTTACAATATCTTGGGCCACTGCGTGAACAACGAGGATAATGATGATAATCTTAGGCCTCATCTTATTGTTTGTTTCTAGAATTAATTTATTATATATTGTACCTCTTTTTTTTTGCAAACTTATTTTGTATACTCCTTTTGTTATTATTATATATATGTATTTTTTTTTTCAAAGGCACCTTAATTTTTACTTAGTTTGTTTTTTATTATGTAATCATTTATTGGCCTTGGTCAAGGAAAACTTACTTGTGAGAGTAAAACAGGAAGGATTATTTAATGATTAAATAGGTTAGGAAAGTAAGGTTAAGATTTCAGAGCTTCATTCTGGTCGTGATATACCTGTAAGACCGGTTGAGATATAATTTTAAACCTTAGCTAGTAATCGGTATATAATTTTTTTTTTATTTTTTTTTTTTGTTTTTTTTTTTATTTATTTCTCGAGTAAGGAACATATGAGTAAGCAGGCGTGCAGCACATAATTACACTGGTATCCTATTTTGTGTGTAGGCCTAAAACAATTATAATCTACACTATGACAAAATAGTTTATGCATAGGAGTTTATTTTCTTTTAAAGTTACCTACTAATGGGTAGTTTTGAGTTTAGAATCTTTTCTTTATTTTCTTGTTACTATTTTTATGGGCGTCTCTTTTCCTTTGGTAAGTTTTCATACGTTTCAGGAATAATTTGCTACCGAGGGATTTGTATTCTTCAGATTCAGGGTCAAATAAAAATTGTTTGTAATATTGGATTTCCGCTAAATGATGATGTATGCCTTCATATTTGACACATTGGGGATTTTTTTCAAGGCTATAGCAAATTTTGGGGGCTCTGCATTTATCAAGGAGTAATAAGTCTGTTTGAGTGGGTCCCTTGCAATAGAAATACTTGATATTAAGGTTCTTTTGTAGGCGTCTTATCAATAATTGTAGACAGCCAAGTTGCTTTGCGCTTCTTCTCCTATATTTTGTTTTGACCTCCCCTCTAGCCGGGCGATACTTCGGGGAATTTGCAAGCGCTAAACCATACTTATAGGTGTGGGGAGCATACCCTTTAAGGTTGTAGGTTACATCCCATTTTTTCTCGTATATTTGATTTCCTTGTTCGTCCACGACTAACATAGCTGCCGAATATATAATGTTTTTCTTCGCATTCATTATGCTAATGAACTCAGTATCAATTATCGCCCTTCCAGTAGGTTTTGATTCCATTGTCATGATCTGAAAATGCTCACGGTTAGGACACTCCACGATCATATTCAGGTATAGGACAAATAATTCTTTTGGAAAAGTAATCATGATAGCCCTTATCTGGTGTTTTTTTTTTGATTTTATAAAGCTGCCCAATATGAGGGTATGGCCTACTGAATTTCATAGTTTAAAAATCAAACTTCTTTTCAAAATACCCGACACACCGAACTAGTCGTGTTTACTTCAGTTAATAAAAACAAATTCGCTCTATCAAAATATACTGAAAACTGGCTGAAATTTGTACGGGTATAATGGGGTGAAGAAATATAGGTCTCAAGAGGGAATCTTTTTAGTATTCACTATATCAGAATTGGATAATTTAATGTACATGTTGCTCAGATAAATTTCGCATGAACTAAAAAAAGGGGAAAACAGGAAAAAAAATTGACAAAAATAAACGTTTTTCACTAAATGAAGCACAGTCTTTTCGAGTTAAACATAAACCTTAGTCTAACTTAAATTATCAGGTTCTAAATAGTTTATTGAGATAATTAAATTTTAATTAATAAATTATTGAGAAATTATATTTTAATAAATAATTAAAGTAAAAAATTGATTACGAATTGATTATTAGAATAATTAAATAAGAATTTGACTGATATTTTAAGCAAGAAAAACGAACAAAACGGCAAGTAAAAAGGATGACTAAACATTAAAAACCTAAAAATAGAGCAAAACACGATTCAGATCAAGCTCTAGCTATGAATAGTGTCAGATTGTCGAATTTTTAAGTCAAGTTAGGCATATTTGATTTTCTTTTGATTAATCTTCTTCATAGTTAAAATTTTTTTTTTTCCAATCTTCACGTGGAAGGCAATTTCAGTAGGGATTCTACGTCTTAGAAAACTCTTATGCCCATTGTAGAGAGGAGATTTCGCCTCGACTTAATCCATGTATAAGACCATTAGTAAAGATATCACCGTCATCACCTTGCAGTATTCTTATTGGTAGAAATTAAACGATTAGTAAAAATTTTTTTTTTTTGATGACATCAATCTTTGTTCGGACCTGGGTCGATTTTTCATTGAAAATTTGAGGGGACCTGAGTAAGTATAGGTAAGATATAAAGTTACTGACTTTCGAAAATATGTCACAAAAAATAGAGCACAAGATATTTAATATATAAACCAATGAAATTAAAGAACATTTTTTTCACAGAACTATAGAACAGTGATCTCTCTGTTATTGTATACGTCATAGATATAAACTAGTGAAATTAAATTTTTTCGCCTAGGAGCTAAAGACATTAATGCTTTTGTTTCTCTTTGAAAGTAATGTTCAACACAGCTGTAGGACAGCATGCGTCATAGGTATTATATAAGGAAATTAAAAAGTTTTTTTTTTTCTCGGAGATATGAGAAAGTAAACTCTGTGTTTCTCTCTCAAAGCATTCAGATCCAAAAACCGAAAACTTAGTTCACTGAAGTTTCTATTCAACCTTTAAGTATTGTTTTGACTGGCCCTGATTGGCATAAAAATACTAATTTCTTACACTTGAAGGACTGAGAAATATCCCTTCCTACGGTCGTTTAAAAAAAAAATTACAAAAAACAATCATGGGCCTTGAGTTCCTCCCCAGGCTTCCAACAAGACGTGGTCCAACACCACTTGTCGTTCTCAGTCGACCACGAGCTTCCTACCTTTGGTTATTTTCTGTTCCAACCTTTCTATTATCCTTTGAAAGGGCATAGAAATAACACTAACAAAAATAAGACATCTAAACTTAATCAAATCCTTAGTAACATAGACTAATTTAGTCTAAGGTGCGCAAAGTATAGCAATCAAGGATGCTTGTTGTAACAAAACATTGAACGTAGATTTAAGTACTAAGGTATGTCTTATGTCTAGTTACAAAAATAAAACCTACATATGCTTATCCTCTCTCGCTCTTAAATAAATAGAACAACATAAAAAGAAAATTGACATTTTCAAATAAGCAGTTTTTAAGAACAATAGACAGACTTTTGACGACCTTTCTTAATTGTGTTGAATGGTATCTGTTTATAAAAAAAGCAATAAGTTAAGTCTGATATTTGCCATCATTACAAATAACCGATAAAATTAATAAGCGCAAATAACGCGGATATTTATCCACTAGGGGACCTAACGTGTGCGAGGAGAGTCGACCCCAGCAATACAAATGACGCTCGACCCCAAAAAAATACATTCATGTATTTTTAATTATTCTTTGTAAACAAGCATGAACACTGGCTTGTTTTACATCTACATGGCTCTAAAGCAGTCATGGTTCAAAATCCAAATTTTCTTGTTCGCTCATTTTGCGGAGCTACTTCAGAATTTGAATTTTTTCTATCACCATTATTCAGATGAAGGTCATCTGTGTAGGTAAAGGAGACCCTTTTAAGACCTATCCCTATGCCTTAATTTTCTGTGATTAACGGTTTCTTTTGCCAAATTTCTCGCCTTATGCAGAGTTCCAGTCACAGCTGGGTAACAACTCTTCTTTTTTTTGCTTCCTTCGGCGACTTTTGCTAAGCTTTCTAGGATATGTGCTTATGCCGCTGCCGCCAATGTTCGTAGTGCTAGCTACCGCTGGCACCACTTATTGGGGTGTATGTGCAGGGTCACTACTTTTAAAGGCAAAAAATGACGCAAAAGATTCCTATGCCACTTACTCGAATGACTCAAAAAGAGTGCTATGCCACTTACTCGAATGACGCAAAGAGATTCCTATGCCACTTACTCGAATGGCGCAAAAAGATTGCTATACCACTTACTCGAATGGGAGAACCCCTTGTCGGCCCTAATGTTAGTGAGACTCCCGCTCTTACCCCAATTGTTCTGCAAATATCGGGTTTGGTACTACCCTATTTACAGTATACCCTGTCCCAGGGTATGGTAACGCGATCGAGTGGTCAAATGGCCACTTTCTAAAGGCAAATGCACCCGCCTTGGGTTACGGCTAGAAAATTTTTACTCTCTCCTTGGAGGAAATAACCCTCCCTGTCAATATAATAATGACGGTGCCTTGTAGCTCTATTCCTACGAACCTGGGTTACGGAAAATACTACACAGTTTGTAGAAAATACCCTACTTGTATTCTTCCAAAAGGGTCACAAATGTAATTAAAGAAACGAAAATAGGTCATTTATCTGAAAGGAAAAGAAACAGGGGTGGAATATAACAGACCCCATTTGCTACTATTATGCCTAAAATTCTTCTGTTTCTACCAACTTTTCATCGATCCAGCTATAATTTGTTTTTCTTTGCGTATTATTTTTTATTTAAATCTTTCAATTCACGGTACAAATACTTTATTATTTAGTAGTATACGGCACTACTACATTGCATTTATTACTAACACTAAAGAAAAATTACTAATTATACACTTGCTTCTACTTTTTAAAAACTAAATACTATTTTTTTTCATTTTACAATTCTTTAATGAGCCTTTTCTTTATTTTTCTATTGTGCCCAACTCTTTGAGTGGATACAAATTTACTTCTAACAGATAAAGTAAAAGCAAAACTGCTCAAAGTTTTGCTAGTTTAAGCACCGCTAAAAGCGAAGTCCATTTACCTTCCTCCTTTGACAAAGCCATTTCTATTTCAATATTCCATTTTTATTTAGTCAACTCGACCCAGTTTTCTCAACTTCCACCAGTTCAAAACTCAAAGAAATTAAAAATATAGTATATATGTAACCTATTTGGGGGAGGCTATTATCTCCTATGAGATATCTAAAGGGTGTCCTTGTAGTAGCTTAGCGGCAATAGACCTAATTACTTTACTTATATGTCTGTATCTTTCTAATTATTAAATTTAAATTACAAAGTTTTTATAGATTAATTAGTTCGTAAGTTTTTTTCTCCAATTTCCGACTCGCGCCATTTGTTATGTAAGTTTTTGTATACTAATGACGGGACGTCATTATTTGATGGGAAGGGTGATGTGCACCAGCAGTAGAATACCATATATTTAAAATATAAGATTCTTTCCTTCTAAAGATGATTCGGGCAGAAATTAAACGTCCCCTAATTGAGTTCAAATACCGCTTCCAAGAGTCAAATTTTAATCAGCAAAAAAGAGAAACTGCGTTCTATCTTCAGTCAAACAACGACGTAGTCGTTCGAATTTCGCTAAGATAATTAGTAGCAAAAAATTGCTACGTATAATATTTATAAGGAAGTTTAAACGGCAAAAAAAAATCGTGTGAACGCCTGAATAATCTGAAATATCTTAAATAATTCATTGGACGAAAGATATATATCCTTGGGCCTCTTGGGCCAATGGCGAGCAGTCCTTACAGCGCAGGACAAAATAACTGCGTTTGGGAGTGGGGTAGATGTGCCTTTTAATTTTTAATATGAAGTCAGATCTGAAACGATTAGTACGAAATTATTATATTTCGGTCACCGTTATTGTCATTGACGTGACCCGTTGCTGTGCGACTAAGCATGTAATTTCAATAAATCTATTGTATTTTTTATCCGTTTTTATTTCATTTATATGTCTGCATCTAGTACGATAATAGGTAATTAATTCGCAAGTCTCCTAGGTAAATGTTCCCAAAGGAATCTGATCTCTAGATTGCTCAAGAAATAAGAAGCCACATTTTTTCATCCCCGCAAACACCAAAAGTTGTCATCGCCAAGGCTTAGAAGAATGTTTCTAACCCCTGCTAGCCTATAAGAATCCGTATCTCTTAAATCAGATCTGATTGTGCCATGGAAACAAAGCTTTGAGACGTCAAAACCTATAGTTCAATAATTCGTAATTACTACTAAAACCAATACATAACACTACTGCTTTCACGTCTGTTTTCGACGAAGCTCAGCGTTTTGCCAGCGACTTAGGACTGGAGATGACTCGTCCAAGGACGAAAGGTGGCCGGAGTATGCACGCAGACGATCAAGACCTTCTCAACCCCTATACAGCCTTGCTCTTTATTCCTTTCCTGGACCACTTCACTTCACAGCTGAAACAATGAGTTATGCTTCACCAGAAACTGCTGTCAAATCTCAGCGTCCTTTCTCCTGCCAAAATTGTTTCTTTCGATCTGCAGACATTACATCTGGAGTCGGTGGTTGATTTCTATGGCCATATTTTTCCCGATCCAGACTGTCTGAAGAAAGAAATTGAGCTATGACTCATCAAGTGGGAGAATGTTCCGGTATCAGAGAGGCCTACTTGTGCTGTGTCTTCGCTTCAGGCATGCGACACCACCTTTTTTCCAAATGATTTTCTTCTTCTGGCTGTTCTTGCGACGTTACCTGTTAGCACTGATACTCTGGAAAGAAGTTTCTCAACGCTCAGAAGGCTCAAAACCTGGCTGAGAAATTCAACAGGAGAAGAACGATTGAGTGGCTTAGCCCTCCTTGCAGTCCATAGGGACGTTGACATCTGCCCTGACAAGGTGATCGACATTTTTGCAGGGAAGAAAAATCGTCGCCTGGATTTCGTTTTATAGATATTCGCCCTTACTTTTAGCTAAAAAAAAAAAACAACTAACAAATATATAGACTACTTCTAGCCTACTATTTGGCTTATTTTTGCGCAAAAAAAAATTAAAAAAAATAGCTTGTAGCATTTAACTGTATGTAAATACTTGTCTTGTTTTTGCGTTACTAAAAAAAAAAAAAAAAATGCCCCTTATAGATACGAAAGTATGCCTAGTGGACGCGTCCTTGTTTGCAAGTGGCAGTCTAATGGTCTCGAGCTAACATAATGTTGCTCGAGGATGTTAGACAAAGTCCAAGGGAAAAAATCGGGTAGCCCCCCCCCGAACAAAAATCCTGGATACGGCCCTGGTGCCAACCATACGGACATATTTCAAGTACATGTATAAATTGTTGTTCCGTCTGTGACGAAAAATGTCAAAGAAGTTAGCTCTGCTTAAAGGTAAATCGGGAGCAAAACGAGATTCAGTTGTCAATTTTTTCGTGAAACGTTAATGGAAAAGTTACCGATCGAATCTTCATTATTTTGCAGTTATTGCAATCCCTAGGCCTAGTGCTGATCCAGGAGTACTTCCTGTCAGAAGACCGCTAAACCTGCTTCCACTATTTTCTAATTTTTATCCTCTTTTTCGTTGTGCAATTGTGAGACAGAGAGGCAGATCATCTTGTGGTATCGCTATCCTATCCCAGTTCCCTTGCAAGCTATTAATTGAGACTAATTACTTCATTGCCACGAAGCTTGGAAATCGTGTAGTAATTAATGTATATCTGCCTACAAATCACAAAAATGAACAGTCTGATTCCCAGTTTGTGTCCACTTGCAAGCTTCTTGGCAAGTTTCGTAAAAAAAAGTTTCTCAGCGTGTTATAGCGGACATTTTAACGTAGATATAACGAACGCAATACCTCCCCAGTCACAAATTTTTTTTTCCCCAGCGCAAAATTGTTGTTTAATTTATTTATTTGTTAGTGAACCTGGATTAATAAACTTATGAACTTGTACAACTTTCTCCTCTCACGGATCAAAAAACTAAAAAAAAGAAAAATCTAAGTCTTGAAGACTTTGAATACTAAGTCTTGAAGACTTTGAACAATCTAGATAGGTCACGAGCTTGAGATAATTCGTTTAGAGGCTTAATTCTAAAAAAAATCATATGAGTGACCTCTCATTTATATACATCTCAAGAGCAAAAATTACATTCTATTTCCACAAGAAGTAGTCTTATCAGTCACAAATCTTTTGGGGCTTCTCTCCTCTCAATTATTATGTATTGTCTACTAGTGACAACTTTTCATATATTGGACCGTTATCCTCAACCTCTAGCATAGACCATGTTGCTGCTTCACTCGTCAGTCACGAGGTCAAAGCTGTAAAAGAAGTATTCTATTCGGACCACATTCCCATCTCTACTTGCTTTTAATTGAATTGGTTTTCACACCGAGATTGAAAAAATGTATCAAGTGAGGCTTTCAGTAAAGTCTGTGACGAGATGCTGAGCAATATCAAAGTGCCATTCAATGTTCTATGCGATCGTGCTGTGCTGCCACAGAGTGAAAAGAATACCTCAATTGAGCTCATATCTTGCCTGGCACAAACAAATTACGCACTGATAAGTGTTGAATAAGCTCTGTTCCTCTTCCGACGTGTTCGTAAAAAGTCTCAGCTTGAAGAATGGTCAAAAAACAGAAATCTGGTAATTACCTATAATTCGACTAAACTCTGGCTTTTGGTATGGAACTATTGTTGTCGCCCATGAGATGGCTTAGTAAATGACCTGAGGCTCCGTACGAAACGAAAATTCAATAATAAATTGAAAAACCGTAAGTTTTTCAGGAGTTCAGTGAACGCAACAAAAGCATAGACGATTTTTTTGAAAAGCAGCTTGACCTTTTTTTAAATAAGACAAAATCTTACCTGTTTGTGTCACCAAGTGATGCTCACTCTTTGAATTCAAAAAAAAAAAAATTCCTCTGGTGTTGATTTCGTTTCAGCAAGGCAGCTGCAACTTGCAGGTCCTTTAATCGAAAAGCATATAGCTCTACTGTTACAAACAATCCTGGTCCGTGGTATAGGGCTAACCACTAGGGGCAAAAAGGACGCTTCTCTGTGCAGTTCTTATCGCCCCATTACCATCTCGTTTACTTCTTTCAAAATCTTCGAGTCATTTTTAATAAGGGACATTGAAGAAAAATGTCCCGCCCTCCTCGCCAGTTCTGGTACCAGCAATGCTTAGGTAGGGAGCCCGTTCTCTTTCTACTTATAAATTTGCTGAAGGATATTGAAGACAGTGGCAGTGATGGCAAACGTGGTACAATTGTACCATTTTGGTACATTTCCCCTCTACTGGTACAATTTAGTATAATCCCATAAAATATGGTACATTTTTACAAAATTATGGTACAATGTGGTACAATTCCGTATTTTTGTACCTATGTCTGTATTCTTTGACCTACAAATATTTTATTTCACCCTGATCTGTTCGGCATAATCAAACAGTTCGTGGTAACGAACTGTAAGGTAAGGAGCAACCCGGCTCAATGGTAACCGAAACTCTAAGAAATGAAATTTTGATACCAATAGCTACATCAAAAGAATCAGATTTTAATTTCGATTTTAAATATATAAGTTTCATAAAGTTTAAGCTTACCTATCAAAAGTGAGGCGTGAGAAAATTTGGCTGATTTTCGAAAAAAAGGAGAAAAACCCCCTAAAAACTATAGAACCTTAATGAAAATCACACTATCATATTCAGCGTATTAGAGAACCCGAATGTAGAGTTTTCACGCTCCTATCTAAAAAATGTGGAATTTTCCATTTTTTGCCAGAAGAATGATCACGGATGCGTGTTTTTTTTTTTGTTTTTTTTTTCCAGGGGTGATCGTACCGACCCAGTGGTCCTAGAATATCGTGGGAGGGCTCATTGGAACAGAAATTAAAAGTTCTAGTGCCCTTTTTAAGTGACCAAAAAAAAATGGAGGGCAACTAGGCCCCCTCCCATGCTCATTTTTTTCCCAAAGTCACCCGAACAAAATTTTCAGATAGCCATTTTGTTCGGCATGGTCAAAAATATTATTACTATGTCTTTTAGGATGACTTAATCCCTCGAAGCCCCCAGGGGGAGGGCTGAAAGTTATGAACTTTACCCAATGTTAACATATAGTATTGGTTATTGGGAAGTATACAGACGTTTTCAGGGGGAATTTTTTTCTGGTAGTGGGGGTGGGTCGGGGGTTATATGGAGGGATCTTTTCATGAAGGAAGTTTTCATGGGGGAAGGGACATTGCCATGAAGGGGGCACAGGATTTCCCATCATTATTTTTTTTTAAATCAGAAATTAAATATAAAAAAACTAGTTTTTCAACTGAAAGTAAGGAGCAACATCAAAACTCAAAACGACCAAAAAATTTTAGCTATATGATTGGGTTCACCTTCTAGTCAATGCCACGTTCTTTAAGCCAAAGATTTTTTAGTACTTTCATAAGAGCTATTTATTCTAATTAAGGGCCTTTGTGATTAAGGGGTCATTATTAAAGAATTGGAACAAAATTTTGTTTACTTATTCAATGACGGTGAACCACAATAAAAGCTGCATTAACTAAAAAACGATAAGAAATGAAATAAAAAAAACAAGTTTTTTAAACTGAAAGTAAGGAGTGACATTAAAACTTAAAACGAACAGAAATTATACCGTATATGAAAGGGGTTGTCCCCTCCTCAACGCCTTGCTCTTTACGCTAAAGTTTTGACTCTGTCTCACAATTTTATTTTTTTAAACAATAAAAAACTTTAGCGTAAAGAGCAAGGCGTTGATATATATATATATATATATATATATATATATATATATATATATATATATATATATATATATATATATATATATATATATATATATATATGTATTCTTACTTGTTCTTACTTGTACTTGTTGCACGTTCAAGCCGCATCCAGACTCATCGTGGCGCCCAGCAGATGACGACATGTGTCCTTCCATAGGTTTCACTCGAGAGTGGCAGGCTCCACCATTTCCAGCCACTGGCGTTCCCAGCGACGGCCGGAATCCTCCGATTGGCTCTAGGTCAGATCTAACTGTTGCTAGCCACGTCTTCTTTTGGCCTCCTGTCCTCTTCTTCCATGCCGGTAATGGTAGACATTTGAGGCATTTTTTGCTTATATGGTCATCTGGTCTGCGCATTGTGTGGCCAAACCATCTCAGTCTCCTCTGCTTAACAATGTCGGAGACAAGTGGGCGATCCCCAAATCTTCTCCTTACTTCTTCGTTCGAGATTCTATCTGAGAGGCGGATACCCAGGACATAGTGCAGGCATTTGTGGTTGAATATATTCAAGCTCAACGCTTCGGCTGCTTTAAGTGACCACGTTTCACATCCATAGAGGAGGACAGAGAGAACCATAGCTTCATACACTGGGAGCTTTGTGCGTGGCGATATTTCACTCCGCTTCCAGAGATACTTCCGTAGTTGAAGGAAGACACTCCAGGCTGACAATATGTGGCTCTGGATTTCTTCTGAAGATTCGCGGGCAGGGTTTACCATCGATCCGAGGTATTTGAACGACTGGAAGTCCTCTATCTGATTACCATTTAGGGTCACAGGGGTTTCATCCATCCCATCTGTTCGCATGGATCTTGTTTTTGGTAGGCTTATTTGGAGACCAGTCGAGAGTGCCTTGACTGCCACGTCATTTATCATAGCCTGGGCTTCTGCAACGGATTCAGCAAGCATGTTCACATCGTCAGCATTGTCAAGATCTGTGATGGAGAAGGACGGGCTCACTGCAACGCCTTTATACTTGTCCAGGACCCTGAGGGTCCAATCGATGACGAAGTTGAACAATGTTGGTGAAAGGACACAGCCTTGACGTACACCTTCCTCGATCAGGACCAGATCTAAAAGATCGCCATCGACTCTCACCCGGGCCTTTGTTCCAGCATAGTTTGCCTTAAGAAGATTGATGATCTTCTCAGGCACACCTTCCTCTCTCATTGCTTCCAATACTGCATCACGATGGACCGAATCAAACGCGGTAATGAAGCCTATGAAGATTTGGATTGTTTCCTGCTGGTGTTTAAACCGGTGTTCAAGGATTTGTCACTGGCTAAAAATTTTGTCACGACAACCCATTCCCGGCCGGAATCCTGCTTGGTCGGGTTTTGTTAGGCTATACCTGGTGTATCTGAATCTGTTTAAAAGTATGACTATAAACAGCTTAGGAGCAATCGATAAAAGGGATAAGCCACTGTAGTTTTTGCAATTCATTCGGTCCCCTTTTTTGAAGTGATTGACAATTATTGAGGTCTTCCAGTCATCTGTGATTCGCTCATTGTCCCAACTTACGATTACAACGCTATGGAGTTCATCCACCACCGCACCGGGGAGAGCTCTCAGTATCTCGGCAGGAATCATATCTATTCCTGGGCTTTTATGGTTTTTCAAAACTTGGATCACATTAATTACTTCATCCCCGGAGGGTGGGTCTGTACATACATTTTCATAAGCCTGGTTGTGCGGGGGGTTTTGCGGTGCTGTAAGTGGTTGCTTTCGATTACTATTGTCTTCTGGTCTCAATGGCTCTTGGAAGTGAACTCGCCATCTTTCGATACGCTCCTCACTGCTTGTGAGTATTTTCCCATCCTTCGCCTTAAGCGAGGGGATGGTAGTTTGCTTCTTCTTCCAAGTGCATTCTCCAAGTATCTAATAGAGTTTTCGTGTATCATTCCGTGATGCGGCTCTTTCCATATAACTGGCAACATTAGACCAGTAGGCTTTTTTGTCAGCTCTTGCTGATTTGTGACATTCTTGTCGTGGCACTTTGTATGTGGGGGACTTCTTTTTGGGTATTTCTTTTTTCCTGGCAGAGAGTTTGAGTGTATTTTCTGAGATCCATTTCTTGGTTTTACGTTTGAAGAACCCAAGTACGTTTTAGGCAACTTTAGTGATGTGATCCTTGAATTTGCTTCATTTCTTCTCAATCTTTATCGGGGTTGCCTCCTCGGTATCGTCTTAAAAGACAGCGAAGTGGTTTGAGAGTTCAAGGACAAATGCTCCTCGGTACTCATCTACTTTCAGCTTCGACACGTCTATTTTCTGGTTTGGCATAGTATTCTTCCTTGAGCTAAGTCTTTACTTTAGCCTTGTTTTCAGCAAGACATGGCTATATATATATATATATATATATATATATATATATATATATATATATATATATATATATATATATATATATATATATATATATATATATATATATAT
The DNA here is from genome assembly GCF_049724085.1 of Artemia sp. Qi Xiang Cuo. Classification (NCBI taxonomy): domain Eukaryota; kingdom Metazoa; phylum Arthropoda; class Branchiopoda; order Anostraca; family Artemiidae; genus Artemia; species Artemia sp. Qi Xiang Cuo. Next base: position 53,960,725 of record NC_142804.1, on the reverse strand, counting down.
ATATATATATATATATATTTAATGTAAGCCCAAATTGGGGCTATTGAGAAGAAAACGTGTTATGATGATTCATTTTACTTGTTTGAAACTTAAAACGAACAGAAATTATTACGTATATATAAAGGGTTGCCCCCTCCTCAACACCTTTCTCTTGACGCTCAAGTTTTAGCACTCTTAAAAAAGTCTTAGCCTATTGTTCTAATTAAACGGCCCTTGTCTTTCGGGAGTCATTCTTAAGGAATTGGGACAAAACTCAAACTTTAGTGTAAAGAGCGAGGTGTTGAGGATAGGGTTACCCCCTTTATATAAGTAGTAATTTCTGTCTTTTTTAAGTTTTGATTTTGCTCCATACTTTCAGTTGAAAAGACTTTTTTTTCTGATCGTTTTTAAATAATGCCAGGAAATCTGGTCCCACCTTCACGGAGAAACCCGCTCCCCACGGAAATATCCTCCTGACAATTACTCTTAACCGCTCCGCACGTAAAATTGAGATGGAAAAGAGAAAGCAAGACAAAGAAAAACTTTGTATAAGAATTCTGGCAAATTCTCCCAGCGCATAATATCCCCTAAAAATTTCACTCCCTGGAAAATTTCCTCCCCATGGAAAATTTACCCGTGGAAAACCTCCCAGCAGAAAATATACCCCCCCCCCCCTAATAATGTATGCATACATCTCAATAACAGACACTATGCCCAAACAATGAGCAAATTTATAACCTAAGGAGCTATCCCTTGGGGCGGGGGGGGGGGGGGCGGGGGCTATGTTATACCCGAACGGATGGTTATTGGGCCTTTTAACTATGATGAACAAAATGCCTATCTCAAAATTTTGATCAGACGATTTTGGGAAAAAGGTGCGTGGGAGGGGCCTAGCTGCCCTCTAATTTTTGGTCACTTAAAAAGTGAAGTTTTAATTTTCGTTCGAATGAGCCCTTTCTTGATATTCTAGGATCACTGGGTCGATACGATCACCCTCGGTGGAAAAAAAAATAATAAACACGCCTCTGTGATCTTTCTTCTGGAAAAAAATACGAAATTCCACATCTTTGCAGATAGAAGCTTCAAACCTCAACAGCAGGGTTCTTTGATGCGCTGAATCTGATGGTGTGATTTTCATTAAGATCACTAGACTTTTTAGGGGGTGTTTCTCCCTTTTTACAAAAATCAGGAAAATTTTCTCCAGCTCATAAGATTTGATGGGTAAAACTAAACTTAATTAAATTTATATGTTTGAAATCAACATAAAAAGGCTATTCTTTTGATATATATATATATTGGTATAAAAATCCCGTTTCTTAGAGATTCGGTTTCTTTTGAGCCGATTCGCTCCTTAATTACAGTTCGTTACCACAAACTGTTTGATAATGTAATTAAAAACAAAATTTTATATCATGACCAGCGAAGTTCTTCTTTGGTACCTGTATTTGTGAAATTTCTGAATTTTGAAGACCAGCATTGATGACAAAAAGACAGTGTGAGGTTTTTATTGAAGCGTGTTGGATAAATCATAAAAAAACTCATGTTTAAAAAAACAGAGAATAAAATGCATTGTTTTACAGATAAACTCTTTTCAAGAGGATCAAAAAATTTAAAATTTAGCATCAAAATCTCTCCAGGATATGGAAAGTCCAGGAGAATTTTTCCTCCCCATTTGATTCCGTGATCTCCCATTGCCTTTCCTGTACTCCTTAAGAAGTCCATCAAAATAATCCATATAAAAGGGGACAGAACACAACCCTGCTTAACTCCTGATTTAATACAAAACCACCTGCCAACCTCTTTTCCTACCTTAAACGTAGCAGTGTCATTTTCGTACATACCACTAATCACTTTTATATATTTATCTGGTGTACCATACAAGGATAAAACCTTTACTAAAGCTCTTCTATCAACAGAATCGAACGCTTGCTCATAATCTATAAAACTGAGGACCAAAGGTGTTTGAAAACTCAGGGACTTCTCAATTATTAGCCTAAAAGTGAAAATTTGGTCGTCACATTCTCTAACTTTTCTAAAACCGCACTGTTCTTCTCTTAAAACTTACTCTACGGTATCTCTCAGTCTCAAAAGTTTCATATTACTAAGTAATTCACTGCCTACAGAGACCAGACTAATGCCTCAATAATTACTGCACTCACTTTTATCACCTTTCTTATAAAGTGGCTTAATTAAGGTCTTCCTAAAATCTTTAGGTACTTCTAACGACTGGAAAAGGGTACAGAATATCTGCAACTGCAAGTGCCGCCATGGCCTCTGACTAAGATAGTGATGTCTAATGTCGTGTTTTCAATCTTTTCTGATGTATAGCTTTTGTAGTATAGATTAGTTGGAACCTCAGATAAGTTTATAAAGCCAGTTCCAGTTTAAAAAATAAAAGATGATTTAAGGTGATTTAAAAAATAGTGAAAGACATGATCTCTGTTGTACCATTTGTGGCGATATATCAAACTCGACCTTACAAGGTGAGTTGAGTATCTTTTAAAGGCATTTTGGAGAAAAATATTGTTTCAATATTAAAATCTCCAGTACGGTGAGACCAGACCATAACCCCCAAAGTCATTTCTTTCATCCATCAGTCTCAATTTAAAAAGAACTTTTTTTTCCTGTATTGTTTGTAGGAAGTAGCTTATATTAGGGAGGGCTACAGGAACGATCCTCCCCTCTATCGAGATCTTCATAAAAGGGAAAAGGGGGATTTTATGCAAACTATTAAATAGAAAATCAGGTCACAGCAACTGCTTTTTGGCAATATGCTGTAAGAATGCAAGGTTAAAATGCAATTTTAGCCCCTGATTTGTATTAAAATCGTAATTTGGGATCAATTTCAAGCGGTGCTATAAATGGTCGTAAATGGCCGAAACGACTTTTGTTGGCCTGTAGTAAAATGTTTCTGTTGTAATATATGTTACTCCGAACAATTTCTTCAGGGATTGTCAAGAGTAATGTACTGTGTTAGAAGAGAGAGAAAAACAAAGGAAGGGAAAAAGAAAGTGAATGAAAATGGCTTGTGCAAAATTTCCATAGATAGTACTTTACGTACCCGACGATCCGCGTGTTACGCGAAGCGTAACACGCGGAAAAAAATTTGGAATACAGTACAATTTTTTTGTCTTTGATACATTTTTCATGCAATTAGTGATACATTTTGTTTTGAGGTGTTGGTAACACTGGACAGTGGTAATTTCTTAGTCGTATGTGCACTCGAAATTGCAAGAGCTTTTGACTCGTGTACATTTTCGCAGGTTTTGCCCGAGGCCCTTATGAAAGGCACTGATGCTGCGGTAATTATTTGTTTAAGATATATTTATAGAAATCTGAAAGCTGGAATTAAAGATGGCAGTCTACTATTTCCGATCCTGAAAGGTGTACGCAAATGAGCTTTGACTTCTCCAGTTTTGTTTAATAATTGTTTTACTGGTGGTCGGGATAAGTTGAACTGTAAATTTATCTTCAAAGGAGTTGATCACTCGTTAGTTACGTTTGCGGATGACTTACTGAACCTTTCCTGCACTTTCCAAGTGCAGATGCTCTTCGTCTTTTGAGCTTCTCCAACAAAAGTATAAACACATTCGTTTGAGTTTTAATACTGAAAAAACAGTTGTTCTACCATTTAACTACAAAAGTAAATACATAGAAGCTCTATAATTCTATCTGGCTTTGAAGTTCCTTTTGCTAGCAGCCTAACTTACCTAGGGATGCCTATTGGAGCAAATCTGAAAGAAATTGCAAACCTGGCACTGAGATATTAAGCTAAAATTCAGGCTGCGTCTAAATCCTTGGTTTCAAACGATTCGCATCAAACAGTTCGTGGTAACGAACTGTAAGTAACGAGCGACCCGGCTCAATGGTAACCGAAACTCTAAAAAATGGAATTTTGATACCAATAGATGCATCAATAGAATAATATTTTTATGCTGATTTTAGATATATAAGTTTCATCAAATTTAGCCTTACCCATCAAAAGTTACGAGCCCGAAAAAATTTGCATTATTTTCAAAAAAAGAGGGAAACCTCCCCCTAAAAATCATGGAATCTTAATGAAAATCACACCACCAGATTCAGTGTGCCAGATAATCATATTGTAGAGTTTTCAAGCTCCTATCCATAAAAAATGTGGAATTTTGTATTTTCTGCCAGAAGAAAGATGAAGGATGCGTGTTTTTTTTTTTTTTTCCAGGGCTGATCGTATCGATCCAGTGGTCCTAGAATGTCGTGAGAGGGCTCATTCGAATGAAAATTAAAAGTTCTAGTGCTCTTTTTAAGTGACGAAACAATTGGAGGGCAACTAGGCCCCCTCTACCGCTCATTTGTTTCTCCAAAGTCACCGGATCAAAATTTTGAGTAGCCATTTTGTTCAGCATAGCAAAGAAATCTGATAACTATATCTTTGAGGACTATTTAATCCCCCACAGTCCTCGGGGAAAGGGCACCTGAGAAATGTGTCGTATTTTAAGAAAAAGAAGGAAACATCTCCTAAAAGTCATAGAACCTTAATTAAAATCACACCTTCAGGTTCAGCCTATAAGAGAACCCTATTGTAGAGGTTTCAAGCTCCTATTTGCAAAAATATGGGATTTGTATTTTTTGCCAGAAGAAAGATCTCGGATGCGTGATTATTTGTTTGTTTTTTTTCCCCAGGGGTGACCGTATCGACCCATGGCTCTAGAATATCAAGGGAGGGCTCATTAGAACGGAAATTAAAAGTTCTAGTGGCCTTTTTAAGTGACATAAAATGGAGGGCAACTAGGCCCCCTTCCACGCTCATTTTTTCCCAAAGTCGGCCGATCAAAATTTTTAGATAGTCATTTTGTTCAGCATGGTAAAAAAAATACAATAACTATTTCTTTGAGGATGACTTACGTCGAAGGATCTCTCCATAGAGGAAGTTTTCATGGGGGAAGGGATATTGCTATGAAGGGGCACCGGATTTCCCAGCATTATTTAAAAAACGATTAGAAATTCAATAAAAAATAAGTTTTTTAACTGAAAGTAAGGAGCAACATCAAAATTTAAAACAAAACTTACGTATATGATTGGGTTCACCCCCTACTCAGTACCTCGTTCTTTACGCTAAAGTTTTTTTTCGTACTTTCATAAAAGCTATTTATTTTAATTAACGATCTTTGTGATTAAGGGGTCATTCTTAAGGATTTGGAAAAAAATTCGAACTTTAGTGTAAAGAGTGAGGTATTGACTAGCGGGCGAACCCCTAATATTCGTAATAAAAATATACGAATATAGAAGTTCATTACGTAAGTTAATTCATAATTTAAGTATTTTTATTACTAGTAAAAACGTTCGTAAATAAACCCCTATGCCTTCCCAAGGCCCGAACATAATTTTCACTTTAGTGAAAAAATATAAATATTTCTACTTTTATAACTTCAATAAATAAAATAATATTAACATTTTGATTACTAAATATGAGTATATGTATATTAAACTGACAATGCAAATTCATTTTATTTTTTTCAGTAAAGTTCAAATTATGTTCTGGCCTTGGGAAGGCACAGGGGTCTTGAGCCCAACTTATGTTAATTTCTGCTCGTTTTGTGTTTGACTCGGTTATTTATTGTAATTTCTGTTAGTTTTGGGTATCATTTATTTATCGATGCAGATTTGTGGTAGTTTCACGCTTGGTAGATTATTTGATTTTTTATTTTTGCTAATTTTTTGTTTAATGGAGCTCTTCACTTTTCTTTGAAAAACTGATTTTGCGGAAACAGTTTTTTTTTAATTAATTTCTGTTCGTTTTATATTGACATAGTTTTTTTCAGGAAAAAGAAAATAGTACTTCAAATCTTTTCGTTTTTTAAGAATTTATAGTTTGGTCTGCTATTTGTATGCTGGAGAAAAATTTTCAGCAATTTTTAACAACATACACCCTTTTAAAAATAAGGACACAAGTAGTAGTGTTTAATTTAGTTTCATATCTCCTCTAGTTGACCTGAAATCGAATACTTGATGCCATTCGCAAACAAATCTGCTTACTTTCTTTGATAGGTTAGATACGCTTACGCTATTTTGATTTGGTTAAATTTTAAGAGCACTAGTAGCCCCGAACGTTTGAACATAATACCCTCAGTCGTTCTTGGAATACTGCTGAGATGCTTTATTGGGAATTAGCATTAACACAGTGTATTTTGATTTAATCTTAAGGCAACATTAAATTTTTCAACCTAAAGGCAAATGGGGGGGGGGGGGGGGGGGGGGATTAGTTTCTCTCCAATCACTTTTGACTATTAAAACGGGGTATCAGCCCTTTCCTATTTTCAATCGAATGAGCCCTTTTTGAAGTTCCTACGACAACTCCTTCGATACGAAGTGCCCTGGTCTAAACACCAACAACAACAAAAAAAAATATATTATACCCACATCGATTTTTACTATAAAAATGTTAAGCCTTCCAATCACTTTTGGCTATTAAAACGGGCATTAGCCCTTTCAATTTCCAATCAAATGGGCCCTTTTGAAGTTTCTACGACAAAACTTTATATAAAAGCCTTATATGTCCCCAGGGCATAGCTTACAATCTCTGCCTTGAGGGTTTTGTGTGCGTGTGTGGGGGGGGGGGGGGTTGTCATCCTCAAAGACCTAATTTCCAGATCTTTCAACTACGTTAAACAAAATGGCTAACTCAAAATTTTGATTGGATATGTTTGGGGAAATGGTCGGCGTGAGAGGGTCCTTAAATGCTCTCCACTCACTTTCAACTATTAAAAAAGCCCTAGCCCTTTCAATTTCCAATCAAATGAGCCCTTTTGAAATTTCTACGACAAAGCTTTCAATAAAAACCTTATATGTCCCCAGGGAATAACTTACAAACCTTGCCCTGGGGGCTGGGGGAGAGGTTTGTCATCCTCAAAGACTTAATTTCCAGAAATTTCAACTACGTTGAAGAAAATTGCTATCTAAAATTTTGATTGGATGTGTTTGGGGAAATGGTGAGCATGAGAGGGGGGTTAGTTGCCCTCCAATCACTTCCGACTATTAAAAAGGGCACTAGCCCTTTCAATTTCCAATCGAATTAGTCCTTTTTGAAGTTTGTAGGACAACGCTTTCTATAAAAACTTTTTATGCCCCAGGGCGTAACTTACAACCCTTGACCTGAGGGCTCTGAGGGGGTTATCATCCTCAAAGACATAATATCCGAACCTTTGAACTACGTTGAACAAAATGACTATCTCAAATTTTTGATTGGATTTGTTTTGGGAAAAGGTGGGCGTGAGAGAGGGGTTAGTTGCCCTCCAAACACTTTCGACTAATAAAAGGGACATTAGCCCTTTGAATTTCCAATCAAATGAGCCATTTTTCAAGTTTCTACGATAAAGCTTTCAATAGAAGCCTTATATGCCCCCAGGGCATAGCTTAAAACCCTTACCCTGAGGGCTGTGGAGGAGTATTATCCTCTTAGATATAATTTCCGGACTTTTCAACTACTTTGAACAAAATGGCTATCTAAAAATTTTGATTGGATGTGTTCGGATAAATGGTGGGCGTGGAAGAGGTGTTAATTGCCTTCCAATCACTTTCGACTATTAAAAAGGACATTACCCATTTAAATTTCCAATCAGATGAGCCCTTTTTGAAGTTTCTACGACAACACTTTCTTTGAAAACCTTATTTGCCCACAGGGCATAACTTATAACCCTTGCCCTGAGGGATCTTGGGGGGTTGTCGTCCTCAAAAACCCAGTTTCCAGAACTTTCAACTACGTTGAACAAAATGACTATCTCAAATTTTTGGTTGGATGTGTTTGGGGAAAAGGTGGGCGTGAGAGGGGGATTGGTTGCCCTCCAATCACTTTTGACTATTCAAAAGGGCACTAGCCCTTTTTTCCAATCGATAGAGCCTTTTTTTGGAATTTCTGCGACAACGCTTTCTATAACAACCTTATATGACCCCAGGGCAAAACTTACAACCCTTGCCCTGAGGGTTGTGGCGGAGTGTCTTCCTCAAAAACATAATATGTATTTGGAAATCAATTACGCTGAACAAATTGTCTATCTAAAAATTTTGATTGGATGTGTTTTGGGAAATGGTGGGCGGGGAAGGGGTGTTAGTTGCCTTCCCATCACATTCGACTCTTAAAAAGGGCACTAGCCATTCCAATTTCCAATCGAATGAGCCATTTTCATTGTTTCTAAGACAACTCCTTCGATACGAAGTGCCCTGGTATGAAAAAAAAATACATTGCACCTACATCGTTCTTTACATAGGCACCGCGATTGCACTGCCTATGAAAAAGGGCAATTTCAATTTCCAATCAAATGAATGCTTTTTGAAATTTCTATATAAACCTTATATGCCCCAAGGGCATAACTTACAACCCTTGCACTGAGGGCTCTGAGGGGGTTATCATCCTAAAAGACCTAATTTCCAAAATTTTCAACTACGTTGAACAAGATGGATATCTAAAACATTTGATTGGATGTGTTTGTAAAAATGGTGGGCGTGAGAGGGGCGTTAGTCGCTATCCAATCTTTTTCAACTATTAAAAAAGGCACTAGCCCTTCCAATTTCCAATTTAATGAGCCAAATTAAAATTCAAATTAATTTATTTAAAATAAAAAATACAAACAAATTTACAGCAGCCATATACAAAAACCCGAAGGTTTGTTTACGATGGCTGCAAATCCGTTATTATAAAGCTCTACATCCACATAACAACTGTCTCTTTTCGGGGAAAAATCATTTGAATTAAATTAACATAAAGAACATTTCCTACTCTAAAAGGATTACACTCTAGAAATCGCAAGTGAGAAATATCACCCATCAGCCTTACAACATCCACTAAAAAAAAAAAAAAAAAAAAAAAAAGCAACAACAGAAGTAAAGAAAAAAAAATGAGATACTTCTAACTAAATCAACTATGACCAAAATCAATAAGTGTCAGCTAGGCTATAGAGCCGACTCCGTGCGCTTTGGCTGGGTAATTTTGCGAAAATGTGACCTTTGTCTGTCCAAACAATTTTCATACCAAACATTATTCAAATTCAAATTTCTAATCATTCAAATTATAACCCAAAAGGTAACGCTTCAATCTACTCTTGAGCTGGCTTACATTATCAGCTTGTCTAATAGCATCCAGGAGGGAATCCCCCCCGGTCCCGCAAGACGAGGCAGAAACGCAGCACGTTGAGTATTCCGGAGTTCAGATGCAAGGTCATTCGCATTTCTTGTCTCATAACAGTGATAAGATGAATTAGCTTTAAAAATTTCCCAAAATACCTCCGGTGAACTCTTATTCCAATATTGATAAATACAAATTGCTAACTGGTAATCCCGTAACTGATAAATGTTTAAAATTTTCAAACTTGTAAAGCAATTCGACGTGCTATTTTCAAACTGAATATAATTACCTAAAATCAGAACTATTTTATTCTGTAAAATTTGGACCTTTCTAAAACTTGAAATAAAACTACTAGTCCATAGCATGCAACCAGACGATAAATAAGGGCTAACAATAGAATGATATAGTAAAAGAAAAACACTTAACGGTAGTTGATTTTTCAGTCTTCTTATCACACCCATCCCCCTTGAAATCTTAACTGCCACAAGATCACAATGTCATTTCCAACTTAAATTAAAATCAAGACTAAAGCCCAAGTATTTAACACCATTTACATGCTTTAAAAATTCGCCATTAAAAACAATTTTATTATCTAAAACATATGAAACTTCATTTCTACAAAATGTCATGAAATTTGTTTTTGAAATATTCACTACCAAATAACTAGAATTTGTAAAACGTAACAATTCAGCGAGGGCCTTATTTGTCTTCTCAATTAACCGGTTCGGACAAGAAGCTGTAATCATAAACACCGTGTCATCAGTAAAAGACGTTATCAGTGCATCTGATATTTAAAAAAGCATTGTATCAACGTAAATTAGACAAAGATGTGGGCCAAGCACGGAACTCTGAGGCACACCAGAATTAACGATAAAAGTTTTGAAATAGAATTTTTAATAGAGAATCGAATAATGCGCTGGTTAAGATAAGATTCAAACCATTTCAGGATAACCCCATGGATCCCTAAACGGCTTAGCCTACGCAATAAAATTTTATGAACCACCGTGTCAAAAGCCTTTCTAAAGTCTATAAATACTGAAAGTACCAGTACACTGTTTTCGAGAGCACTATTAATAAAATCTGTTAAGGGCTGGACTGCATGTATTGCAGAGTGGTTTTCCTGAATCCAAACTGGGTATCACTAAGAAAACCGTAAGTAGTCAGATGGTTATAAAGCCGTCTATGCATCACTTTTTCATACAGCTTAGCAAATAGGGGCAATATTGAAATCGGCCTCTAATTAGACGGATCAGACTTTGAACCCCCTTTGTGAAGCGGAATAACTTTAGCCTCTTTCAGCCTAGAAGGAAATTCACCTTTCTTCAAAGAAAGGTTAATCAAATAAACAATACAAGGCAATATATTTACCATAACATGCTTGAACGTTTTCAAATTAATTCCATCATTCCCTGAAGAACTTGATTTTACCTATCCTATTAGGCTATCTGTTTTACTTCTTCAAAGTTCGTTTCATCAGCAGACATTTCCAATCCAACTCCCCTTTTATCACTAAACGTCTCATTAATTTCATTATTTTCATCGTATGGATTCTCACTTATTGATTCACCAATCTTAGAAAAATATTCACCGAACAAATTAGCAGGGCCGTATCCAGGATTTTTTGTCGGGGGTGGGGGGGAGGGGGTTACCCGATTTTTTCCCGTGGACTTTGTCTAACATCCTCGAGCAACATTACGTTAGCTCAAGACCGTTGGTCCACCCCTTGCAAACGAGGACGCGTCCACTATGCATACTTTCGTATCTTTAAGGTTTTTTTTTTTTTTTTTTTTTTTTTAGCTACGCAAAAGCAAGACAAGTATTTACATACAGTTAAATACAACAAGCTAAATTTTTTTTAGACAGCAAAAACAGAACGCAAAAAGAAGCCAAATAGTAGAAGTAGTCTATATATTTTTTAGTTTATTTAATTTTTTTGGCTAAAAGTAAGGGCGAATATCTATAAAACGAAATCTAGGTGACGATTTTTCTTCCCTGCAAAAATGTCGATGACCTTGTCTCAGCAGATGTCAACGTCCCTATGGAATGCAAGGAGGGCTAAGCCACTCAATCGTTCTTCTCCTGTTGAATTTCTCAGCCATTTTTTGAGCCTTCTGAGCGTTGAGAAACTTCTTTCCGGAGTAGCAGTGCTAACAGGTAATGTCTCAAGAACAGCCAGAAGAAGAAAAAAATTTGGAAAAAAGGTGACGTCGCATGCCTGAAGCAAAGACACTGCACATGTAGGCCTCTCTGATACCGAAACATTCTCCTACTTGATGCGCCATAGCTCAATTTCTTGCTTCAGACAGTCTGGCTCGGGAAGAATATCGCCATACAACTCAACCAATGACTCCAGGCTGAATGCTTCCAGATCGACAGAGGCAGTTTTGGTAGGAGAAAAGACGCAGAGATTTGACAGCAGTTTCTGGTGAAGCACAAATTGTTCTTTCAGCTTGAAAGTGAAGTGGTCCAGGAAAGGAATAAAGAGTGAGGTTCTATAGTGGTTGAGAATGTCTGGATCGTCTGTATGCATACTCCGGCCATCTTTCGTCCTTAGGCGAGTCATCTCCAGTTCTAAGTTGCTGGCAAAACGCTGAGCTTCGTCGAAAATAGACGTGAAAGCAGTAGCAGCATTTCCTTTGTTTTTAAAAGGACAGTTTCCATGTGCCTGCATGCAGCTCCCAAATCACAGTCAACTGACTGAAGAGTTTTGCACAGTGGAAGCGTAAGGCAGAAAAGCTCTTTGACCACATGGAAACACACAACAAATTGCGACTGGTTCATCGTGTCCAGCAACTGCGCCACTTTTGCAGAAGTTTCTGTATTTCCGTTCTCTTTAAGAGCTTCCAATGATCGCAGGATTGGTCAGTACAGCTCAAGAAAACGCACAACTGAATCGTGGTGCTCCACCCATCTTGTTTCGCAGAGTCCGGTTAAAGTACGTTTCCTCGAATCCGGTAGTATTTCATTGATCTTCTCTTTTAAATTCTATGTCCTGAGTGGGGAAGTATGGTAAAAACTGCAAACTTGTGACAAAACGCCGAAGAAATGCTTGAACGCCAGAATAGAGCATACAGAAGAGATGACCAAGTTGAGACTGTGTTCACTACAATGAACGTAAAGCGCCTTCGGATACTTTTCAAGTATAACAGCCTGAACACGCCTGAGATGCCCACTCATCGCTGCTGCACCGTCATATCCCTGACCAACCATCTTGTTCAGATTAAGACCAAGGCTTTCGAGAATTCGCAGGATTGATGAAGCCAGACCTTGCCTAGTCAAATCAGAAACTGGGGTAAAACCAAGGAAGTCCTCATGCAGGTTCCCTTTGAATGTGTAGCGGACGCAAACAGATAGGTGCTCCGTGTTCGAAACGACCGCCGTTACATCGGCAAGCACTGAAAAGCATGGACTTGCGTTTACTCTTTCCACAATAGACTGTTGAAGAAGCTTCTCGGATGCGTCGATAATACCATTCTGGATGATGGGAGAAAGATATGTGGCATTTCCAGCCGCAGAAAGAAGATGGTTCTTCAGAAAATCGTCACCGTGTCTCGCCCTCAGCCGCAGTGGTATTCGGAAGTTGCCATCATTATGGGAAGGTTCTGGATCCGATACCGAAATGGGGTTGGAATCGTTAGTACCACGAAGGGCAGGCTGTTGCCGCCCACAAAATATCACCGACTCAACAATTGGTCGCAACTTCTGGCGATTTTCTTGAACCTGCGCTTTCCTTGCCGCGTCTAGTTGGTGCGCGATATTGTCCTGCCTTTTCTCCGAGACAGAAATGAAGTTTTCAGCCTATACGATGCAGTTTCTATGAAACTCTGTTTGTTGGTGAGCTGTGAAGCACCCTATCGCATCCTTCCAGTTCTTTAATGGTTTGGTGACTAGATTCCCCGAGCGCTGGTGGCAGCCTTTGCCAGCTGTCTCTGACGAGAACAGAACCAAAAATCTGCAAAAAGCAGCGTCCTCAGACGGAGAGTAGGACAACCAACTGAAACGAGCAAGCCAAGTTAACTGAAACTTCAGCTTCCGTTTTTCGGATACTTGAAAAGTGTAGGAGATATCTGTAGTCCAAGGGCTGTTCAGCAAACGAAGTTTAGAATTTGCATCGAGACTGGATGATTTGTTGACAAAACGACCGATGTCATTGTCGGCAACAACGACAGAGGCTGGGTTGGTGGAGGTGCGTGTTGCGTCGTGGTTGGTTCCAAGGTCCGTGATTCAGAAGCTTCAACGATGGCTCCAGTGCCCTTCAGATCCACAGGTGTAGATGAATGCTCCCCACATGTCCCGCTAACGCCACTGTCAAAAAATCCCTGGTCCGCATGGGCACGAAAAACGACGTTATGTCACACTTCCTCTTCATGTTGAAAATCCCTCTTCTCTTATCCAAGTCCGAAATTGAACTGACAATCTTGTACTCTTCTAACATTTACCTCGAGCCCACATTAATCCTAATTTACTATGCAAGGTGTGACCCTGCACAATAAGGCGAACATGGGGTTACCTAATTGTGTAAGCTGATCACAACCTTTTACCCACAAAATTGCAATTCTTGTATGCCACAAAATGCAAAAGGATAATAGCGCATATTAACCCTAATTTACTATGCAAGGTCAGGTGAACATGGGGTTACCTGCGGTTACCCAATTGCGTAAGCTGATAAGCACCGTTTACCCACAATAGGAGTTAGTGTGGGAGCATATTTTTTTCTGGTAAGGTTTTGTCTTTACAGGTATTTTTTAGACTAATTTCTGACTCGGTCAAAAATTTCGGGGGGGGGGGGGTTCAAACCGGGTAACTCCCCCCCTGGATACGGCCTTGCAAATTAGCTACCTCATCGTTTCCATCAACAAATTTACCATCAAAGATCAGACTAGCAGGAATATTGGTCTCTTTGTTCTAATTTACGACTTCATTTATAATATTCCAAGTAATTTTCATATTGCCTTTGTTTTCCTTAAATTTCTACCCGGAATATTTGCGGATGCATGACCGCCTTAGCCAATATACATTATTACGGATTGGTTTAAATTTAGTTCGATCTTTACTATGGTTACTATTTAAGTAACTCAAATACAATGTATTTCTCCTTCTAATTAAGTCTAGTAGCACCATAGTTACCCAAGGTTTCTGGGGATCCTTTTTCCACACCTTTATGCTCTTTACTGGGCAAGTTATCTCAAATATTGACTGCAATAAGACCATGAACTTATCGAATGCCGCAGAAGCACTTTCAGATTCTTCATAAACTGTTTTCCATGACACGATACTTAGTTCCTCTCTAAACTTCTGTAGGTTCTCTTTTTTTAGTTGCCTTCTTTTAACCCTTGTAATGTTCTGCTTTATCGCATATTGATATGAAGTCACTGCTACTATAGGAAAGTGATCGGAAGCCTCATTTGCTATAACGTCAGCATAACAGCTATGTAATACCCGGGATCACACGAAAATATTGTCAATAAGTGTAGCTGACTGTCCTGTAACACGAGTCGAAATCCCAACTAAAGGATAAAAATCATAACTGGCGAAAAGGTTTAAAAAAATCTAAATTATCATTGTATAAACTTAGAAGATCAAAATTCAAATCCCCCATGCAAATGCAATCCAGATTACTCAATTCTACTTCATCCATTAAACTACTAAAACCATTTTCAAACTCCTCCCAAACTGTAATCGGCTTTTAAACTTTCTACGACAACACTCAATAAAAATTTTGTATGCCCCTAGGGCATAACTTAAAGCGCGTGCCCTGAGGGCTGTGGGGGGAGGGGTTTTCATCCTTAAAGACCTAATTTCCAAAACTTTCTACTAGGTTGAATAAAACAGCTATCTAAAAATTTTAATTGGATGTGTTTGGGGAAAAGGTGAATGTGAGAGGGGGATTAGTTGCCCTCAAATCACTTTCGACTATTAAAAAGGGCACTAGCCTTTTGAATCTTTAAGCGAATGATCCCTTTTTCGAGTTTCTAAGACAAAGATTTCAATAAGAACCTTATAGATAGATAGACAGATATTTATTCAGCCGCTTTGCCACGCACAAACATTTCAATGATTATATAAGACAACAGCCAGCATACACTTAAATAAATAGTATAACTACTAAACAACACACAAAAACCTTAAACCCATTATTTACATCTTTTTAAAACCTCTTTAATAAATCCAGTCACTGCTATAATCGTGTCCCGGGATGAAGATTTAAGGATCCCAGGAACAAAACTTTCCCCATCACCTAAATACTTCATTCTCAAATACGAAAGCCCCTGGCACACCGTAAAAAATGGAGCAAATCTTCTTCCTCCATCATGGTTGCAGCGGCAACTGCAACCTAGTATAAAGCGAACCACAGCCCATAGTAATCAATAGTTGAAAAACGTGTTTTCAAACAAACTGTCTAGTGAGAAAAAATAGCCATTTGACACTTAATCAAGAATGATAACTATTGTTTCGGTTAATCTTAGAAGTAAAAGTTTATTGCTTAAAGAAATTTATGATTATTTCAAAAAAGAGCCTGAAACCCCTTGAAAATGGCGTCAAATCGAAATAAAGAGTTCATCATTGGAATCAGCACAGTCTAAAACCTTTTGTAGGATAATTACAGTCCCCCACCTTGAGCACCAAGGAAAATGACTTTTTTGCATGGGTAGCACTGATTAGTCTCCCCTTTTTTTTCTTTTTTTTTCCAGGGCTAGCGGTTTACCAGAACATCATAGAGAGATGCTTAATGGTTCATTAGAAAGCTGTTTCTCACATCTACGTACTTTTTATAAATTCCACTATCTGCAAGTGCCTTATGGTACAAAAATGGTACATTTTGTGCCTTTTCTCAAGGGGTGGGGCTAGCGGGCTACAAAAACATCGTATGCAGATGTTTGATAGCTCATATGAAAGCTATTTCTCATATACACGTTTTGTTTATGAATTCCACCACCTGCGACTGCCAAATGACACTATAAGTGGCACTATTGATGCTATGTCTTAAGTAGAAAAACTAAGGGCTAGTGGGCTGCCAGAACTTCTTAGAAAGATGTTTAATGGTTGATTTGAAATCTATTGCTCATATCTACTTGATTTTAATCAGTTTTGCCATCCGTAAATGCCAAATAGCACGAAAAATGGCACCTTTTGTGCCACTTCTTAAGTTGAAAAGCTTCGAAGTATAAAACGGTACGATTGTAATAATTATGGTCCAAAACCCTTAAATGGAGATTTACAAGGGACCCTCACGGTATACTCCCCCTCCCATCCCCCTTAGTAAGTCTCATTAGTCCGTTGGAAGAATTCACTATGAACTCTTTAAAATTTAGGAATGGTAAATATTATTTTGGTTCGTATTAGAAGTAAAAGTTTATTTCGAAAAGAAATTTATGGTGATTTCGAAAAAGAGCCTGAGACCCCTTGAAAATGGTGTCAAATCGAAATAAAAAGTATACCATTGGGATCAGCATGGTCGAAAACCTATTGAAGGATAATTACAGTTCCCCACCTCGAACACCAATGAAAATGACTTTTTTTGCATGGGTAGCACTGATGTGTCTCCCTTTTTTTTTCAGGGCTAGCGGTTTACCAGAACATCATAGTGAGATGCTTAATTGCTCATTAGAAAGCTGTTTCTCACATTTACGTGCTTTCAAATGTGGTATATTTACATAAACGCTAATCTGGAACATATTAGGCACTGTAGTGAATCACTATTTTGTGTGTTTTTTTTAATAGTTAGCTTGTTGTATCATTTATTTAATTGAATCATTGATCTACGCGCTATATCGTGAAAAATCACTAGATTTAGGTAAAATTCAATAGTTTTAGAACGGAAATCACCAGCTAGAAAAAAATCACTAGCCAACATAAAAAATCACTAGAGATAGTGATAAATCACTAGGGGCGGAAGGTCTGCTTCTCCTGCACACCCCCTTCATAAGAATATTAGTGATTTCTTGTTATATTCAATGTTTCGAATGATATTTTGTTTGAAATTTTATTTCTTCAGATAGAGAAGGGGCAATTCTTTATGGCATCAGTGGCTGCCTTAGTAAATATGATCAAATATTTGAATAGAACAAGCTATCAATACATGGGAGTAGGGAGGGTGGCAGCTGCCCCCCCCCCTAGACCTCCAAATTTACATTAGATATAGCTGAAAAAGCAGATGGTTGGGAAAGCAGATGGTTGATAAAAGGTCCTCCATCACACTATGGACTGCCCCCCCCCCCTAGACAATATGCTGCCTACGCCCATATATCAATATAAATATTTTCAATTCACAACCTGAGGGACATAAAAACAGACATACCATTTTTTTTTGAAAATCAGTCGTTTAATCCATAGAATTCATTTTTTCTTCAATTTATGTACTTAGTGATTATGAGCTAGTTCAAAATATGAATGATGAATTGTTGAAAATTCAGTTTTCTTATATGGCATAAGGAATATTGTATTCTAGGAAGTATTTTCAGTGCTAATTGCTAAACGTCTAAATGTGACCTACTTTCTCCATTTTCTCTAGGGAGTGTTTTCTTCTATTTATCAATTGTTTCGACGAATAGCGGAAATATATTGTTCTTTGATTTAAGGGCAAATGCAAGTTTATAATAAGCTGAGTAGGTAAAGAAAAATAGAAAAACTATTTATATAAAAAAAAACGGTAGGATGGTACATAGAATGCAAAGTGGTAACAGCTTCTGTTCATAAGGGTTTAAAATTGAATTTGCGCCGAAACCAATTATTATATTCGGAAGAAACCTAAAAATTTATCTCTATACAAGAGTGAATTTTAAGCTATGATGCAAATTCTAAACCTAGTCTATAGTCCTAATACTATCAATATGGCCTTACTTCGAACTTGTGTACAAACTAATCATGACATGTCCTTTTAAGAACCAAAACGGGAGCAAGCCATTGGACTGAGCCATTATGCAGAAGTGAAACCAAATTAAACATAAAATAATAAAGAAAATCCTAAAATAGATTGTTGCTTTATCTTAAAAGGGAGTAGTAAGTATGTATAAGGTTTCACGAGTGATAGCGTAATATGTCTTACCACGGCCAGGAACCTATTGATCCGACGACTGATTGCATAATATGGCTTACCACGGTCATTCATTTATTACCACGAGCGGTATATGCCTTAGCAGACAGGTTTCTAGGCCAAGACCCATTTTATGAGTCAATCATAGAGAACAGATACAGAGGGTACTCCATATGCGGTAACTTGATTAGTAATTGGATTCAAATATAAGGAGGGATTTTCATTGTAGTTTAAATTAGTAAGAGAATTGAATTCTGAGAGAATAGATCATTTGAGACGATATTAGCAAAGACAATGAGCGGTACATTTACACTATTGGAGCTTGATGATGGAGCAGGTAGCAGCAGTGATACAAGGGTGAGAGTACCAAACGTGGCAGTGGAAATAGCACTAGGAGGTAGACTAAGCCTTGAATGGGATGATATGTATGCTAGATATGTTGAGCAAATTTAAATTGGAGGAGCAATTATGCTTTGCTGCGAAACTGAACATAAATAGACTTCAAACTGCATAAGATACACTAATGAAATATATTGAGGAAAACAAATTGAATCAGTGATTATTATTGTTGTAATTATATTCAATAAAATTGTTTCTAAATCGAAAATTTTTTTTTCCTTCTATAATAGTCTAGAGTATATTTTTTAGAGTAGAAAAAGAATCCTGGTTAGTCTGAAGTTGGTTGTGAGAGTGTTAGGACTCTAAAAAAATGGATAGATTTGAAAAGAAGTGAATCATAGGGAATTTTGTGTTTATGGAAAAACGTTTGATTCTAGATGATGATTTTATAGAGCTATCAGTTCAAAGGAAGATATTTTCTCGAGGAATGCTTATCAATATAATGAAAACTGATTCTCCGTCATTAGAATATTCCATGAAGCTTTTGCGTCGTGGTCCAAAGGTAATTATACTATTTATTGACATATTAATCACGACAAGACAAAATGATATTGTGGATATGCTTTTAAACACACGCACTAGCTTAGAAATTTAGGAATTTTTATCGCGAGAAAGATGTTGTTCAAGGATGGTTTACTACACTCTCTCTCTCTCTCTATCCCACTCAATTTGTTGATCGTAGCTCAATTTCATTTAGGCGGTGAGAGTGTCAACACATGAAAAAATGTTCCATACATGTCCGCTATGCATGTATACACTGGGCAGCTAGTCATCACGTGGGAATTGTACAATGATTGATGAGTATGATGAAAAATGTATATTATGTAACTTGTGTAAATTGCATAGAGGATATGCTGTAAAAATTAAAGGTTGTTATTCCTGTCTTGAAGAGGTGCGTGACTCTCATCCTAGAGGACATCTATGCTCTAATTGCCGCTATGATAAATGTAATCAGTGGGAGAATACATATTCTGGTATGACTGGAAATAATCCTAAACATGATTTTAGTTTATTGCCAAGAGATCGGTATCGTCGTGGCTTTAGATTGTTCTAGGAGGAGGAGCCAGGTCTACGATTCAACTGTTGAAATAACAAAAGAATTTGGTTTCTATGTCATCGTTAGGAAGACAATGGCTTCTATGATTATAAGCCCAGTGATTTTTATTTGGCTGTTACAGAATGTGATTCGCCACCTGACGACACTGTATGTGATATTGATTCAAATAAGCAAATTGAAACATGTGAATTTTACAAAATGAATGAAAATAGCATCATTGAATATACAAAGAGATATGATAAGAGTGAAGTTACACTTTACTGTAGAAAACGTGACCCTGACATTGCAGCACATCAGGTTCAGTACACTGTGAATTCAGACAATCTACCTGCATTAGTTTTTCTAGACAAATACCTATACGTAGTAGAAGATGAAATCTAAAGAGTAGAAAAGTCGTTTTTTTTATCAAGTATATAAATTATTTTTATTAATAAACAATTTTACATACATTTTTAGAAAATTTTATTCATAGGGCACTAAAATCAATATTAAATACACTTGAAAGTATATTTTCCCCTAAGAAGTCGTTCAATCGAGGAAAGTCAACGTAAATTCTAAGAAACTGCTTGTAGGTATAGCCACGACATCTGAACATGAAAGAGTAGCGCATGAAAGCTACATGTCTTAGTTGTTAAATCCTGTACTGTCCTCTGATTTTGATTAATAGTTTTCCCACTGCTCTCAATAAAGTTGCTGATGTGTGGAGCGTAGAATTTATATGATAGGCCAAGAGGATCAAAAAATTCGATATTCTTTGCTGTTAGAAAGATGCATAGCCAATGACCTGTCTTCAAACTCGAGGGACTGCTATTAACAATGATTAGGTTTTGTTAACACATGGAATGTTTTCAATGAAGTCCGATGGTATGCAATAGAACTTGTACTGGGTCATGTATAAATCCATATTAAATACGCTGATTATTTGGTTTGTGTTCAAGGTGCTAGGTCTAGTAGAACACTGCCGACGGGTGTGATTTCCAAATAGGTTTCAAATTGATTCAATGATATTAGCGGAACACTCTCAGTCAAAGCATCGGTAAATGTGCACTCTAAACTTACATTCCCCGTTCGTACTATGCTCATATCGTGGGTGCCAGACAGGTCCAAGACAATTACACCATGATTTTTTGAAAATATTGAATCAGTTATTTCATTTTCAAATAGTTGGGAGTCATGATCTAGGGATTGCATGGTCAATTCATACAGAGTTCTGTAGGATTTTGTATCAAATGATACAGTGTACAGTGGGATTCCATTCAATTTGCACACGAGGCTAGATAGACCAAAAAAATAAAAATCATGGGGGGATGCAGTACAGGATCCAACAGCACTAGCACTCTTCACAAAGGCCAAAGCGAGTTTTGATGGGATTTCTCCATTGATAAATGATGAATCGTTATAACTGCGAGAGCCAGTGGCAATGTCACGTTGATTGGTGATCGTATGGGGGACAAGAAGTTTAATATTGTTACCATTGGCTTTTCCACTGCCAATGCAACCGAGCTCATAACCTGTTGTTTTCGAACATGAAGAATTGCCGAAGCGATAATGACATTTGCATCAGGTGCTGCAGCAAGTCTTCTTCTCAAAATGAAATTCGATGGGGCTAGTTGCAACTTTATGTCAATCTTGACATTGGGGGATAACCATTGGGATATATTGAATATCTCATGATTTAACTTTCCAACTACATGATACTCCTGGGTCACAAACAACAAAAGTACGAAGAACAAAAGGGAAATCTTTTTGTAAGACAGTGGAGATAATTTGAATGAATATTTCGGCCCTATGTCCAAGGGCCGTCCTCAGCAAGACAAAAATATATAAAAGAAAAAGACTCACAACAACATGCGACCAATAAAACCAAAAAGTGGAAATTCTTTCAAAACAATCCTAGCATCATTACTTCAGCGAAGTTCAACCAGGACTCTGAACTTCGCTGAACTCTGAACTTCGCTGAACTCTGAACTTCGCTGAACTTCGCTGAACTTCTCTGAACTTCGCGAAGTTCAACCAGGGAGTCCTGGTTGAACTTCGCTGAAGTAATGATGCTAGGATTGTTTTGAAAGAATTTCCACTTTTTTGGTTTTATTGGTCGCATGTTGTTGTGAGTCTTTTTTCTTTTATATATTTTTGTCTTGCTGAGGACTGCCCTTGGACATAGGGCCGAAATATTCATTAAAATTATCTCCACTGTCTTACAAAAAGATTTCCCTTTTGTTCTTCGTACTTTTGTTGTTTGTGATGGAAAGGCAGTGTGGTCTTCGTCGCTATTTTCGTCCTGGGTCACTGCAATAGTTAACTCACCATCAGTATCTACACCCGATCTATATTCATAGCCCAATGATTGTCCTCTCAACTCTTTATATGCCTTTGGTGTCATCATCATAAATTGTATGTAACTTGCATAGTTGGACAAATTATTGCTAGTGCTCACCAATGCTCCATTAATAAATACATTAATTTGTTTGGACAAGTTGTTTAGGATACAGTTTTCATAGGACAGGACATTGGCAGCAGTGGGAGTTTGATTGCCTGACTTTTTCTTCGCCGCAACATTTAAATCAATAAATTATGATGATAAATGAATGAAATAGTCCTCATTGGAAAATATCTGAAAGTGTATATTTTCCGAGAGGGGTTGTTGAGGATGAAATTGTTTATAATAGCCGTACTTGACACTGACATCAATATTTTCAGCGTTGAATAGATTCAATGAGGAGCTGATTGATGGATGCGATTCTTTGTGGGGGAGATAACTCATTTTAAGAGAAGAAATCCTTCTTTGATCTGACAATCTTTTTCTTTTTCTTCTCTTTATTGGTCTTCTTCGTTTTATTCCTCAAAGTCGTTGATGATGTCCTTCGCTTCCCGCCTGGGTAGAGAATGATGAGTGAATGATTCCCACGCATCCTTTTTAATCCCTTCCCATTTTGCGGAGATTTTAATTGCTCGCCAACGACTCTTGCTGAAGATCTAATATTTACTTTAACACTCTTCTTGTAATTTTTACCCGACCCCCAGTCCTGTAGTGTTGAGGCAACAAAATTTGATGCAGCAGGTATAAGATATTTTCTGGCAAGGGGTAGTGCAGAACGAAATAGCCTAGCAAAGAAGCTACCAAGACCATAGCCAGACATTGTAGTACGCCCCTTGTAATAGTCCAATCCATGACCTATTTGACGAGGACTCAGAACACCAACATAGCAGTCAATATCAGGACAGACCAATGGACTTCTTCTATTGCTAATTTTAGGCAGTGATGACGATGGGTCGAAAATGACATGTTATCATAGCTAAGACTTTTGTTATTACTAGAGGATCATCCAATTCACTTATTAGTGTTAACTGACAGAGTTCCAAATACGAAGTGTTTACAGGAACATACTGAAGATGGTTTATATTATAGTGATGAACATGTTCATGGGTTGTTTTTCGTTCAAGAACACGTAGGATGGAGACATTTGAATTACCAACTTTTGATGTTTCCACAAAGGATGCATACAGTAATATGCAAGGATCTGAGGCGAAACCAGATTGATAATCAGCAGAAATAGTATGATCCATCCCGCTAACAGTGCCAGTGTTTTACCAATGATCATATTCTGTTTAAAGCGAAGAAAATCTTTCAGATTATCATTGAGATGAATCATTTCAGTGTCAACAGGTGAGGCAATGTAAATCCTATCGTGTTCAATTAAATAATTAAAATGGAATGTACCATTCCTACGATATGAGATTTTTCTATTGATCGTACGACACAAATCCGTCATAGTACCATATTCTTTATATTTCAATGTGACATGTGGATATTCACTAGGTTTAAGTGCTTCAACCCATTCATACTCGAAAAAGAGGGACCAATCGAATGGTATAACTTTTATAGCATGCACCAGATCCTTTCTCAGAATATCATATGTATTTTTGAGAATACAATTGACAAGAGCAACTTCATACTTTCCGTAATAGAATTTGATGGTGGGGGAGAGTTTCGTCCAAAAATATCTTGTTTTATTCAAGTCATTGTAGAGAGGATTGGAGACGTTGGACATAAATGTTACATACAAATCATTGGGTATTGTCAATATGTTCAACACTGATCCAAGAATCAAAATCAGAATTTTATCCTAGCCACCGAACAAGTAACTATTTCTTACCCCTGCGAGTACGAGTCTTTAATTTCTTTTCAATTTGATAGAGTTCACTATTATTTTTAACTTTTTGTAGTTCATAGTCATAAAAGCCGCCGAGAATCTCTTCATCTTTGGTATCTCATAGACGATAAGTTATGGGATTGGTGTCTAGGATTTTTGACACTTTAAAAAGTTCAGTGGACCACAAGTAATTGCCCTTTTCAAAAACATTAGTTTTTCTATCCCATAACGATTATAAGTTAACATAACGTTAAGTATCCGAACAGTATCACCAACATTGAATTTTTTCTTCACAATCGTTTTTTGGAATATTTTTAAAGAAAAGTATCAAATGCATCATGATCAGAATGATGAACTTCCGTTGGGATTGCTCTGGAAAATGATCGATGAAGTCGTTGATTATAAATCAACATGATTTTATCTAAATCGTGAATAAAAGCCGGTGTATTTTTCAATGTGAAATATCTTGAAATTAAAAGTCGAAAAGTTCTTATCAATCGTTCGGCCACTACAGCCATTATAGAACTATGACTATGATAGAACATTGCATTATATTTCATTAGCACTTTTTCGACATGTGAATTAACAAATTCACTAACGCGATCCGTTTGAAATTTTTTATGTGAATCTTGTTCGAGAATACTTTCTATAGCCTGATTAACTTCAACACCTCTCTTTGACCGCAATGGGATGGCGTATGCATAGTGACTATGAACACTGATTGCAAGTAGAATGTACTTGTATGGTGCATTGTGACGTCTTTGAATCTCATCTATGGTTAAGAGATCTGATAGCATTACGTGTAATGGGAAAAAGGCTTTAGTTTTTTAATAATGATTACCACGAACCCTATGATTTCAATATAGAGTGTAACTTGGTTTATTTTGTAGATACTCTTTTACACTTTTAGTGTGAACACCAGTGACTTCGGAAAGAGTGGCGGGGGAACTTAAACTTCCCACTTCACCAATATTTTCATAAACACGTTTCAGAAATTCAACCATTTTGAACGTAAACACGTAGTGTAAAGTCCACTACCCTATTGCATACTAATGGATGAATACGGTGGTGACGTTGACTTAATACGTCTTCACTATTGTCTGGCTATCAGCGGTGGGCTCCTCCTCATTGTCAAATCAATTTTTCCACTAGGCGTGCTAGTTTTCCAGGATTGACTTAAAATATTCTTCTTCTTGTTTTTCGTGTTTTAATCATTGTTGATGAGGAAGGAGTATGTTCATTTTTTTTATATAATTTGCCTATTGCTAATAAGGCTTTTGGGGAAGATTAATTTATTTAGAAAGTTGTATAGATGACTGTCAAATGATAAAAGTCCTTTATGATTTGTAACCATATCATAGATTAAATCAAGTAAATTATAGCTCTTGCCTTGAATTATAATCCCTTTCCCATTGCTATCAACCTGAATATGATCTTGACCACTTTCCATGAGATATGTTATGAGTCGTTTAATTTGTTCACGATATGAGTGCGGCATTAGATTTCCAATATTCGACACTATTGAATCTAATTCCTCCTTGTCTAATTGTGTTCCAACGGTAGCAGTAGAATCTTGAGGAGATGATTCTTTTTTGTGATCAATGACACTCATATTGCTACTGGTTCTCGCACGATAGGGCTTATGTTTGTCCAATCGGCGAAGTGCATCTTGAAGTAAAAGTAGTTTTTTATCATCCTCAGTATTCTCGTTGTCAATGAATATACTCAGATTGTCCTCAAAGTGTTCCACGGGGGAAAGAGCGAGTTATATTGGGGTCAATTTATAGGGTTTAGACATCTAGCAAAACTGTTTACAGGTTCTGCAATTAGTGGCAGTAAAAGTGTAAAATATCCACTTTTAGAAGACGTTTCCTTTTAAAATTTGTTCCTTTCTTTTTACAGGCCAATTAACGGACAATGGAACGATGTTGCTTTACCTGTTGCTTAACTACTTCTGGCAGTTGAATATTGCCCTCGTTTAAATTTAAACAAAGTTCAGATATTAGAATAATGAAATCATTGTCATTACCATGTTTGAGTATGGCTTTCCTAAGTGGAGGTTTTGATGTGCATAGAACGGAAAATAAATGTCTATTTTCATATAGTTTCATCAGTGTCATGATGGCAACTAATAGCCTGTTTTGCTGTTCACGGGGAGATATACTGTAATTTCATTGCCAAAAATATATGTCACTACACGTAAATCCTTGGGTGTATTTTGATTAAGATCCAATGGAATGTAGCCGTAGGGTTTATTAGTTGCCTGATTGTACGCTGAAAGTAGAAATTTGGGAGCGCCGGGATATGTTTGTTTATTGAGAGTTATTAGTGAGCTAGAATCACTAACAACTCTGTAAATGATATAGTGGGTGCAGTTCAAAGCAAGTGTTCGCATACATTTGCTCTGTTGAAAGAGATTGTGTAGAACTTAGAGTAACTGAAATCTGTTCATGATGAGAGCGAACGGCAAACAATTGTAGCATTTTCAGGGATCATTGGTCAATGGATTCAGCTAAATCGTCAATAATCAGTCAAGAGTTTGGTCCAATAATGTCGAAAACATCAAGCCCTTGTTTGAACTGTATTTGCACCAACCACGATATAGCAATTGCTTTTATTTTATCTTATGACTCCTGCCAGAGACTGTAGCAATAGTAGATATTTTTTCGGCTTTTCCATAAACATTCTATCGCAATTTTCTATTTTTTAGTTAAGAGTGTCGTTGTGCCTGACATTGACGGACCACACAGAAACGATCTGAATGGTGTTTTAAATTGATAAATATTGCTGTACCCTTCAACGGCTCACCTAAAACTAGGTGGAATTCTCTGTGATTCACTGAAATCTATCCTGTAGTAGTCTTTACGTGTGTTACATGTCGATCTTCCTATATTACCACGGTACGGACCACCACCACTAGTATCACCTCATCCCCTGCCACCACGAACATTTTTTGGAGGACTCTTCAGTAGATCATCGGGACTGATTATCTCTGCACTCTTACGCACTCTTTGTCACTGGGGTAAAGCTTGCGCATCCACAACTGTACTAGTATCACTGTCTTCACTACCGGAATTTTCTCCCCCCCCAACTTTCATAGTAGGACTGATTTACTGCAAGAGATGGCGAGGGTTGTGCCGCTCTACTAGGAGCTTGGCCAACACTAGTATTTTTTGCCTGAGAAGCTTGGTTTACGATGCTTTCTAAAACTTTTCCAACTGCCAAATCGTACATAAACGTTCGCCCTTCAATGAACAGCTTGGTACCACAGAGTTTGGCATTTCTTCCTTCTGCTACAGCCCTATCAAGCAATGGCCTTGCTTGATAGGCAAGCAATGGCCTTGCTTGCTTTGTATGCCCCCAGGGCATACCTTATAGGTCTTGCCATGAAGACTGTGGAGGGAGTGTCCTGCTGAAAGGTGAACTTTGAACTGAGTGGGACAAAATGGCTATCTCAAAATTTCTATTGGATGTGTTTGGGGAAATGGTGGGCGTGGAAGGGATGTTAGTTGCCTTCCAATTACTTTTGACTATTAAAAAGGACACAAGCCATTTCAATTTCCAATTGAATGAGCCCCTTTTGAAGTTTTTACGACATCGCGTTCTATAAAAACCTTATATGCCCCCAGGGCATAACTTACAACCCTTGCCCTGAGGGCTGTGGGGTGGCTGTCACCCTCAAAGACCTAATTTAAAGAACTTAAAACTACGTTGAATAAAATGACTATTTCAAAATTTTGATTGGATGTGTTTGGGAAAAAGGTGGTTGTGAGAGGGGGGTTAGTTGCCCACCAATCACTTTCGACCATTGAAAAGGGCGCTAGCCCTTTGAATCTCTAATCGAATCAGCCTTTTTGAAGTTTTTACGACAACGCCTTCTTAAAAACCTTATATGCCCCCAGGGCATAATTTACAACCCTTTCTCTGAGGGCTGTGGGGGAGTGTCCTCCTCAAAAAATAATTTCTATCTGGAAATCCACTACGCTGAACAAAATAGCTATCTCAAAATTTTGATGGGATATGTTTCGGGAAATAGTGGGCGTGGAAAGGGTGTTAATCGCCTTCTAATCACTTTCGGAAATAGTCAATCACTTTCGCAAATTTGTTTACAATCACTTTCGACTATCAAAAAGGACACAGACCACTCAAAATTTCCAATTGAATGAGCCCTTTTCGAAGTTTCTACGACAACTTCTTTGATACGAAGTGCCCTGCTCTAAAGGAAAAAAAATAATAAATAATACTTTGTGCCAAAATCGTTCTTATATGCCCCTAGGCATAACTTAAAACCCTTGCCCTGAGGGTTGTGGGGGAGTGTCCTCCTCAAAAATATAGGGCTGTGTTTTCTACAACAACTTCTTCGATACGAAGTGCCCTGCACTAAAGGAAAATAATAATAAATAATACATTGTGCCAACATTGTTTTTATATGCCCCCAGGGTATAACTTAAAACCCTTGCCCTGAGGGCTGCGTGGGAGTGTCCTCCTCAAAGTCATAATTTCTATCTGGAAATCAACTACACTGAACAAAATGGTTATCTCAAAATTCTGATTGGATGTCTTTTGGGAAATGGTGGGCGTAGAAGGGGCTGTTAATCGCCTTCCAATTGCTTTCGACTATCAAAAAGAGCACAAGCCACTTCAATTTCCAATTGAATTAGCCTTTTTCAAATCTTCTACGACAACTTCTTCGATACGAAGTACCCTGCTCTAAAGGAAAAAAAAATAATAAATAATACATTGTGCCAACATCGTTCTTATATGCCCCTAGGGTATAACTTAAAACCCTTGCCCTAAGGGTTGTGGGGGAGTGTCGTCCTCAAAAATATAGGGCTGTGTTTTCTACGACAACTTCTTCGATACGAAGTGCCCTGCACTAAAGGAAAAAAAATACATTGTGCCTACATCGTTCTTATATGCCCCCAGGGCATAACTTAAAACCCTTGTCCTGAGGGCTGTGTGGGAGGGTCCTCTTCAAAACATAATTTCTATCTGGAAATCAACTACACTGAACAAAATGACTATCTCAAAATTTTGATTGCATGTGTTTTGGGAAATGGTGGGCGTGGAAGGGGTGTTAGTTGCCTTTTAATTACTTTCGACTATTAAAAAGGGCACTAGCCACTCCAATTTTCAATCGAATTTAGTCCGTTTCGAAGTTTCTACGACAAATCCTTCGATACGAAGTGCCCTGGTATGGAACCCCCCCCCTTGAAAAAATAATACATCGTCTCAACATCGTTCTTTACTTAGGCAGCGCGATTACGCTGCCTATGATTTAATCTGAGTACAGTTCACCGTTCTCAGTTATATAATAACCTAACAGCTCCTCGCCTAGTTGCTCTTGCTCATGTTTGGTCTTTTTTTTAAATCTCGTAAGAGAAAGCAAGTCCATCGCCTTTATTTTATACTTGAAAAGTATTTAGTGGAAATGCCAACACGGACAAGTAACTCTTTTCTGCAGAGAAAAATCAATTGGCAAACCCAGCTGAGGTTATTTGTAAGCGTATTCGGGATATTTCTACTGAATACCAGAATTTTTTCCATCTTTAATCATCTCTGTTTGTCTAGATATTTAATTAATTTATGTAGTTCTCAAAGTATGATTTTATATTTCTGTTGTTTCTCTTTTGTTTTTCTTGATTTTTACTCTGGAATCTAGTCTGGAATCTAGTTTACTAGTCTTTTTCTGGAATCTGCCCAGTTTTTTTTTTGTGGCGGGGTATAAATAAAGTGGTAATGATGATGATGAAAAGAAAAACAAATGGTGAATGCATCCTGTTTCAGTATCTGCAGATCTCCTAACCTTATAAAGAACACCGAAGAAGAACTGGCTGGAAATTTAAACAAAACCTTGCTAGCACAATCAGGGCCATTTCTAGGGTTGGTGGCACTCGGAGTAACATTAACTATAAACAATGTATAAAATAGCAAGTGATTAGCACTATCACCTTTAAAAAGTCTTGGCTGTGGTGCCTTTCAGCAACAGTGTCGAGAGTAGTTACCCTTTTTTACACCCTCCTTGAACAGCTCCGAGTATAAATGCAATGATAACCAGCAGCCGTCAAAATCTCATGGTTTTACTATTTTTATGATATTTTATTACCATCTACAAACAAATCAGCTGCTTTTGGTATATATATATATATATATATATATATATATATATATATATATATATATATATATATATATATATATATATATATATATATTGTAGATTATCATTATTATAGAAAACTAATTTTCCGTGTTGCAAGATAGTATTTAAATACGTCTTTTTGTTGTAGGGTCAAGGATGTCATGCAAATTCTCAAGAAACATGAACGCTTAGTATGAGCGATTTTTTTGCAGAAAAAAAAGGCTGCTAAATATAGGTGTAGATGCAAAAACTGAATAGCGAAACAAATTGCAGATGAGCCAATCCTATGGAATAATGATAATTAGATTACGAGTGCTGCGTCAAAATTAAAGACAAAATGTTATTAACTGCCAATAAATTAAAAGTTTAATTATACAGTGGTATCTATCATAGTAGCCTATAGATGTGTAATATAATGAAATCAGAAGCAATGCTAAAAATGAGTTGCATAGTACATTTTATAAACACGTCCAAAATTCTAATGAAATCTAACTATCAGACACTATCAACAGAATATTCCGAGTAAAATTTTCCATTAAGAGGGAGGGGGATTTTCTGACCTGACTTGAAAACAATCAGGAATAAAATGTTTTTTTTCAACTGCAAGTAAGGAGAAATATTAAAACCTTAAACGAACAGAAATTATTCTGTATATGAGTGGGGTTGCCCCCCCCCCACCGCACAATCCCGCGGTGTTTACACTACAGTTTGAGCTTTTGGACAGTTTAACTATTTTGACTAGTTTGAAAGTTTGAGTGGATTTGTAATAAGAAGTTATTTACAGCACTAAAAAAAATTTAGCGTAAGGATCGAGGCATCGAGGAGGGGACAGCTCCCCTCGTATACAGAACAATTTATATTTATTTTAACTGTTGCTCTTTACTTCAAGTCAAAAAATAGTTTTTTTTTATTTAACTATTAAGAAGATGGACAGTTTCATTCGATGTTAAGAAACGCATTGATAGAAAACTAATGTGATATGCAAGCCACGAAATAATTGCAATGTAGAGATGCACGTGATAAACATAGCAAAAACAGTAAAACAATAGCTATAAACAATTTAACATAGCAAACGATAGCAATCAGACAACACACTTATGAAGAGCTAA
This sequence comes from Artemia sp. Qi Xiang Cuo, assembly GCF_049724085.1. NCBI lineage: Eukaryota > Metazoa > Arthropoda > Branchiopoda > Anostraca > Artemiidae > Artemia > Artemia sp. Qi Xiang Cuo. Next base: position 53,929,757 of record NC_142804.1, on the reverse strand, counting down.
GAAATCAAAACTCAGAAAAGACCAAACCAACAGTTCCAGACAATTCAAACCACAAAAAAAACTTAAAATAGCAAACCATAGCTTTCAGCGAACACATCAGTTCCAGACAAGTCAAACCACAAAATAACCAATTTTAAAATAGTAAACGATAACCTTCATTCTTTAAAAAAGTATTTTTCCTTCAATTAAATTTTTCCTTTAATTACCACCTTAACATGCTCAGCCGTAGTAGTAGTTGTAAACCATAACTTTCCCGCGACATACTTATGAACGGCTAGGACAACAACCTTGGAAAAGGCCAAATCATCAGTTCTAGATAAGTCAAGCCACAAAATACCAAAACTTAACATAGCAGACCATAAGTTTGAAATTTTGTCCGACAACCTGGGAAATCCAGAGTGACAAAATAAATCCAAACAGCTAAAGCAAAAGGCATACAAAAAAGTTCAGAGGCAACCATTGTACGTAATGAATATAAATCCCAAGAACACTGAATACACGCGACAACAAGCGTTACGACAAGTCAGAGATGAAAATAAAGCGCAACAAAATCTGCGGTTAAAACACATTCGACAATGACCATCACAACGAATCACAGACAAAAATGATGCGCAACGAAATCTATGGTTAGAAGAAAAGCGACAATGAGAATCATACATATATACAGGCCTGCCGCATCCCAGCACCTGAAACTGAGCAAGTTTGGATCTTTTGGTACTATATATATATATATATATATATATATATATATATATATATATATATATATATATATATATATATATATATATATATATATATATATATATATATATATATATATATGTGTGTGTGTGTGTGTGTGTATATATATATATATATATGTATATATATATATATATATATATATATATATATATATATATATATATATATATATATATATATATATATATATATATATATATATATATATATATATATATATATATATATATATATATATATATATATATATATATATATATATATATATATATATTATATAAAAAAACTTTTTCCACGAAATGAGTTTTTCAAATAAAAGTGAAGAACTCTATTAAAGCAAAAATCAGCAAAAATAAAATAAAATGGTCTACCAAGCGTGAAACTACCACAAATCAGCACCGATAAATAAATGAAATCCAAAACGAACAGAAATTACAATAAATAACCGAGTCAAACTCAAAACGAGCAGAAAATAGCATGAATAGGGCTCAAAACCCCTATGCCTTCCCAAGGCAAGATTATAATTTGCACTTTACTGAAAAAAATATAAAAGAAAATGGCTTATAGCCCATTAGATAGAAAAATTTATGAGCTTTTGAATGGTATAAATTTTTTTGTGTTCTTCTGCCCTCTTGTGGCTGATCTAAACTTTTTTCGTAATTTCGTACTGATAGGGTACTCTGGGCTACGTGTTCTGGGATACACATGGACAGGTTCAGTTCATTGTGTCCCAGGGTACCCTTGCTTGCTTTAGCCTAGAGAACTTTCAAGAGTATGCTTCTTGTCTTATGTTGACTTCTTTCTTTTGTTTTTCTACTCTCGATGGACCTTGTGTTATTACGTAGCATCAACAATCCTCAAAAAACAACTCCCAAAAATCCAATATTTTACAATCCAGGCGAATCATATCCCCCTTAACATATAAAATAAATTCCACTAATTTAAAATAAATTCCAAGCAATCATTAAAAAAATGACTTCAAATCTAAAATCCATAATCTAAAAATTCACAAAAATCCTATACTATTTCTACATTCCCTAAAAATTTACTCAATTTTTTTTTCATAAAACAAACTCCACTAATTCAATTCTAAGTCTTAAAAATCTAAGACCTCAAATCTAAAACTTACATTCTAACTCTCAAATAATTAAAATCTAAACTCTATATATTTTTTCCCTTATATCACACAAAATCTTATATTATTTTTATGTTCCATAAAACTATATTCAATCATAAACCCCATACATTGGTACTTATTCAATTAAATTTAAATCTTACCTAATATATAAACTTAGAAGAACTTAAACTTAATATATAAACTAAAAACTCTTACTTTTGTTTTAGAATGCCAAAAACGGGGAAAGCTAATCCGTCACTTTCCGTCTGGAATGAGGAGGACATGAAGAAAGCAGTTCTCACCTTTATGGGCATTACAAGCTCACCACTTCGAGCAGCTGCTGAAGTTTACCATGTCAAGCTGTAAACTCTTAGCAGATATGCCACTGCGTTTCTTAACGGAACAGATGAAGAAAAAGAAGGGTTTAGTTATACTCCCGCCTATGACAACAGGCGAGTATTTACGAGTGAGCAGGAACTTCAAGTTGAAGAGTAAATCCTTCAAGCAGCCCGAATGCACCATGGTCTCTCCAAGAAGAGAGCTAGAGAGCTTGCTTGGCTTATGGTGAAACGAAATGGACTTGCATATCCGTCAAGCTGGGACACAGAGAAGTCTGCAGGCAAAGACTGGTTGTATGGCTTTCTTAGAAAACATCTTTCGATTTCGCTTCGAAGGCCGGAACCTACAAGTATCCACAAAATCTTGGTTTCAATCGTGTTGCTGTTGACACTTTTTACAGGAATCTCGGAGAGTTCTATTCAAAATACAAGTTCCCTGCTAGCTGGATCTTAAACCTCGATGAGACTGGGCTCACGAATGTCCAGACCAATTGTCAAAGAGTGTTGAACCCGAAGGGAGTAAAACAGCTTGGTGCTACGACTTCCCAAGAGAGAGGAAAGCTGGTGACCATGGTGGGCACTATAAATGCCATGTGAGGATTTATTCCAGCCTTTCTGATTTTCTTACTAGCACGTTTTGTAGAAAGGCTTCTTGATGGAGCACCTCCACAGACTGCTGGAATAGCAAGTGGCAAGCTTGGAAATGCTAGGATGACAAAGGATCTGTTTTTGCTGCATTTGGAGCACTTCGTATCGCGTGTCAACCCATCTCCTGAGAATATTGACTTGATTCTGATGAAAAATCATGAAAGTCACACCAGTTACGATTCAGTTTCGTTGGCCAAAGAAAAGGGAATAAATTTACTTACGTTCCTGCCGCACACATCATCCAGGTTTCAGCCTCCCGACGTTTCAGTTTATGGACCATTAAAGACTTACTGGTCACAGGCAATGGAGAACTAGTTGAGACTTCCCCCTGGTCGAGCAGTGACGGAATAAGAGATCGGTGAATTACTGGTGGTTGCTTTTCCTAAGGCCTTCTCACAGACTAACATCACTAGTGGATTCTCAAAGCCTGAAATTTTCTCGCTGAATACTAGAGTGTGGCAAGAGTCTGACTTTCTTCCTGCTTTGCGACGAGAAGATACTAATGAGCCGGAAATTAGTCTGCCGCTGTTGACGAAAATTTACCAGATCCACAAGAGCTTCGGTTGAGCCAGAGTCCCAGTACTACAACCCTTTCAAACTCGTTTGTTGTGCCAGAATATATTACACCCCTGCCAAGAAGGGAAGCTACAAACAGAAAGACAGGCAGGAAGCCTGGAGTATCCAAGATATTCACTTCTACACCGGTGAAAGACTCGATCCAAGCTGCAGAAAACGAAAGGAAGACAAAGAAAAGAGAAGAATGATCTCAATTAGGGGATTTTGAGTGTGACGACAATTCTGAAGACATGTTCTGCTCCGAGGATCTCCGATTGGCAGAAGAGGAGTCTGAGACTCCCAGTGTCTGTTCCGGTGACTTTATTCTAGTCGAGTACAAGGGGAAAAAGGTATAGAAATTCTACACTGGTGAAGTGCTTCAGGCCGAGCCAAACGGCTACAGTGTAAATTTTTTGAAACGAAACGTTCCAGCCTGGAGGTTTACTTTTCTGAAAGAGCGCGATGAAGAGTTTGTCGATAGCTCAGATGTAGTGATGAAATTGCCAGTTCCAGTGGTCTCAGGCGGAACTAAATGCATTGCCAAAATGATCACCTCGGATGCAGACCTGACCAAATACTCTGTTGAATAATTTTTTAAATAAGCTTATTGTATTTTTACAATTCTATACCACAAAATATACGAAGTTTTAATTGGTTATCCATAGTGACCTAAAGTACCCACCGCCCTGACCCATAGTACCCGCACAAGTGGTACTCTGGGACAAAACGGGACCCTCTAAAAAATAAGTCTTTCTGATTTTAGTGCCAGCAATAAAAATCTGAGACAAATCGCAGTAAAAGCCAAATGACTTTGCCACAGATTGATGTTTGATACAAAAAAATCGGACTGTAAATGTAGGAGATATTGAGCTTTAAGTTGAACTTGTTCCAGGTTTCCCGACTCTCCCCTACATTGTACCCACATCGCTCTTTACTATAAAAAGGTCAAGCCTTCCAATCACTTTCGACCATTAAAAAGGGCACTAGGCCTTTCAATTTTCAATCGAATGAGCCTTTTTTGAGTTTCTACAACAATGCTTTCTATAAACACCTTTAATGCCCCTATGGCACCCTTACCACGAGGGCTGTGAGGGTGGATGTTATCCTCAAAGACCTAATTTCCAGAACTTTCAACTACGTTGAACAAAATGGCTATCTCAAAATTTTGATTCAATGTGTTTGGGGAAACAGTGGGCGTGAGGGGGGCGTTGGCTGCTCTCCAATCACTTTCAACTATTAAAAAAAGGCACTAGCCCTTTCAATTTCCAATCGAATGACCCCTTTTGAAGTTTCTACGATAAAACTTTCTATAAAAACCTTATATGCCCCCAGGACACAAATTAAAACCCTTACCCTGAGGGCTGTGAGGGGGTTGTCATCCTCAAAGACCTAATTTCTGGAACTTTCAACTACGTTGAACAAAATAGCTATCTCGAAATTTTGATTGGATGTGTTTGGGAAAACGGTGGGCGCGAGAGGGGGTTTAGTTGCCCTCCAATCGTTTTCAACTATTAGAAAGGGCACTAGCCCTTTCAGTTTCCAACTGAATGAGCTCTTTCTGAAGTTTCTACGACAACATTTTCTGTGAAAACCTTATATGCCCCAAGGGCAAAACTTACAACCCTTGCCCTGAGGACTGTCATCCTCCAAGACATAATTTCTGGACCTTTAAACTACGTTGAACAAAATAGCTATCTCAAAATTTGGTTGAATGTGTTTGGGGAAATGGTGGGCGTGAGAGGGGGTTACTTGCCCTCCAATCATTTTCGACTACTAAAAAGGACACTAGCCCTTTCAATTTCCAATCGAGTGATCCCGTTTTGAAGTTTCTACGACAACCCTTTCTAAAAAAAAAAAATTATATGCCCCATGCTATAAATTAAAACCCTTGCCCTGAGGGTTTGCGGGGCGTGACATCCTCAAAAACATAATCTCCAGACTTTTTAAATACGTCAAACAAAATGGCTATCTGAAAATTTTGATTGGATGTGTTTGGGGAAATGGTGTGTGTAAGAGGGGTGTTAGTTTTCCTCCAATCACTTTTTACTATTAAAAAGGGCACAAGCCCTTCTAATTTATGATCGAATGAACCCTTTTCGAAGTTTTATGACAACTCCTTTGATACGAAGTCCCCTGGTCTAAAAAAAAAAAAAAAAAAAAAAAAAAAAAAAAAAATGTGCCAATATAATTCTTTCTATATAAACCTTATATACCCCCAGAGCATAACTTACAGCCCTTGCCCTAAGGGCTGTAGGGGGAGTGTCATCCTCAAAGACATAACTGTTAGACCTTTCAACTACGTTGAACAAAAATGTCTATCCCAAAATTTTTATTGGATGTGTTAGGGTAAATTGTAAGTATGGGGGGGGGATAGTTATCCTCCAATCGCTTTCAAATATTAAAAAGGCCACTAGTCCTTTGAATTTCCAATGGAATGAGCCCTTTTTGAAGTTTCTACGAAAACCGTTTCTATAAAAACCTTTTATGACCCCAGGGCATAACTTACAACCCTTGCCCTGAGGGGTGTGGGGGTTTATCATGCTCGAGGACATAATTTCCAGAATTTTCAGCTACATTATACAAAATACGTATCTCAAAATTTTGATTGGATGTGTTTGGGGAAATGGTGGGCGTGAGAAGGGGGTTAGTTGCTCTCCAATCACTTTTGACTATTAAAAAGGGCACTAGCCCTTTCAATTTTCAATCAAATGAGCTTTTGTTGAAGTTTCTACGACAACGCTTTCTATAAAACCTTATATGCTCCCATGGCATGACTTACAAACGTTGCCCTGAAGACTGTGGGGGGAGTGACCAGCTCAAAGATATAATTTCCTGACCTTTCCACTGCGTTGAACAAAATGGCCATCTCAAAATTTTGACTGGATGTGTTTGGGGAAATGGGGTGGAAGGGGTGTTAGTCGCCCTCCAATCTCTTTCGACTATAAAAAGGGCACAAGCCATTTCAATTTTCATTCGCATGAGCCCTTTTTGAAGTTTCTACGACAACGTTTTTTATGAAAACCTTGTTTGCCCCCAGGGCATGGCTTACAGCTCTTGCCCTGAGGGCTGTGGTAGGGGGGGGGGGTTGTCATCCTCAAAGACCTAGTTTCCAGAACTTTCAACTACGTGAAGAAAATAGCTATCTCAAGGGGGTCAGTTGCCCTCCAATCACTTTCGACTATTAAAAAGGGCACTAACCCTTTGAATTTCCAATCGAATGAGCCTTTTTTGAAGTTTCTACGACAAGTCCTTATATAAAAACCTTAAATGCCCCAAGGGCATAATTTACAACCATTGCCCTGAGGGCTGTGGGGGAGTGTCTTCCTCAAAAACATAATTTCTATGAAGGAATCAACAACGCTGAACAAAATGGCTATCTCCAAATTTTCATTGGATGTGTTTGGGAAAATGATGGGCGTGGAAGGGGTGCTAGTTGCCTTCCAATCACTTTCGACTATTAAAAAGGGCACTAGCTATTCCAATTTCCAATCGAATGAGCCCTTTTCCATGTCTCTACGACAACTCCTTCGATACGAAGTGCTCTGGTATGGAAAAAAACAACAACAATACATTGTGCCAACATCGTTCTTTACTTAGGCAGCACGATTGCCTAAGTAAAGCCTAAGTATTGCCTATATATATATATATATATATATATATATATATATATATATATATATATATATATATATATATATATTCATAAATCGTCTGCTGGCTGAAATTGGAGACCATCAAAGGTTGAAAACCTTAAACATAAGCAGGAATAATTTCAAAACACAATTTGTTAGTTTACAAAACAGTTCTTTCTGAGCCTTGGAGAAATATATTCTTGTTTGATAGTTTTGAAGTGATTCTCAGATTCGTAATTGCTTCGCACTAAATGCTTAGCATTACGACATAAAAATTACAATAATGATTTGTATATCAGGGAAACAGATATACTTATATAAAATCAATTTTCATTTGATAAGGTTGTTCGTAATAAGAAAATTTTTCGGTTTATAGTATGAAAAAAACGTTCTAAATAGGTCACAAACTTTGGGAAAAGTCCTTTTAAGGCCTTAATTGAAAAAATTGATATGAATGACGTCACAAATACCCAGACGGACAACACTCTAATGGATTTCGTTTTTACAGAGAATAAATAAACTGAAATTAAACTTGTTTTGTGAAAGAGTAAAAAAAAACAGTCTTTCTTTTCACCGAGTTAAGTTTGGTCCCTTGGTACTAGTAACTAGTAACTAAAAAGTTGCTAGTAACTAAAAAACGAACAATGTGTAGGACTCAGGTTCACTTGCTATTGAAAATTGAATAAACAATATTCTGACATAGAAATATTCCAGTTCTCAGATTGTACGGTCTGTAATTATCTACGCGGTCCTATAAATCTCTGAAAATATGCCATGTATATCTCAATGGATGGTAAATGTTAAATATATATAGTCACTAAGAATAGTTTAGCAAAGTGACCTAAATTTAGTGACCTGTTTCGAAATGATGCTTATTCATGGGAAGAATATTGACGAGCTTATAACCCATATTTTGACAAAAGCAAAAAAAAACGGAAGTCCTACATGCTTAGAAAGAAAGAAAAAGCAAAAACGAAAAACCTCTTATAACTTCGTTTAAAATGGAAGTCTGATACACTTTTATGGATTGAAAAGATATCGTTCATCAGAAGGGGTTGGCCGAGGGGTAAATAAAAAATAGAAAATAAATACAGCATCGAAAGCAAATTGACAATTAACGCCTTATTATCACTCAACGAAGGGAATTACTAGCGTCACCTAGTTAAGAGTCATGCACCTTCCATGTATTATTATTTCACCCCCCCCCTCTAACCACTTTTAGTAAGTAAGTAATTAAGTTTATTTGTAACCCGCAATATAAAATAAAGGCGGAGTGAAAAAAAGAAAAAAAAATTATATTATCCGCAAGGATATAATAAGGAAAACACAACATAAATAACATAACAATATCCATAAAATCTCTAATCGTGGAAAAAAAATAAGTGAGGATACCACTATCAAAGATCGTCCTAAAAGTGTAGGTCCTAAGATCCTTATCAATGTGGTAAAAAGGCACTAGAGAGCCGACCAGTCCAAAACAAGAAATAATCTTATGATGCATGTACAACCTCGGTAAATATAGCAGGAATTTACAATATTTAAAAGAAGCACTCCTTAGCTGAAGACAGTCTTTTTGCACATTAAAGGCTGCACACAGGAAAGAAAAAGAATTGTTGGAGAAAAAAACTCTGGTAAAGTTTACATAAGCTTCAGGGGCTGTATCTCCCTCTATTAGGCGAGATTGTACCATATGAGAATCGGATACACTGCAGAGCACTAGCAACCAGAGACGAGCATATAGTGGAAAGTATATCAGAAAAAGTAATCCCAAGCCATTTCAACTTTGAGACACACTTGAGTAGCACTGTACCAACATGTAAAGGAGGAGCTGGTTGAAAGAAGGAGCAGGGTTTGAAGTATTAAAACACAGAAACTCGCATTTTGGAGAATTTTCAGAAAGTCCAATCATATTCAAAGCATTATTCAGAACATTTAGGTTCTTTGTGATGCCTGACCTACTATGACTAACTTTGTGCAAAACTGATCGTAGATAGTAGATCGTAGGGCCTCATTCATCTGGGAAATGAAATTTCCAGTGTAATTTAAAAGATTGTGAATAATTGGAGAGCAACTAGCCCCCTTCTTCTCGTATATTTGATTACTGAAGACATTATTATACTCTCTTTGGACTACTGGTTACAAAATGACTATCTCACAATTTCGATCGATTGTGTATGGGGAAAAGAGGATATCAGTGAGAGGTAAGGGCTATTTTCTCTGCATCATGCTTGACTCTTAAAATGAAACTAGAACTATACATTTACAACCAAATGAGCCTACTCTAAAGTTCACAAGACCACCCCTTCATAAAAACCTTACATACCCCCGAGGTATAACTTATAGCTTCTCCCAGAGTATGGGAGAAGCCTAAAACCTAGTGCGTCATTGGCGCCTTACTGAAAACTATATGAGTCTTGAACAGTCTTGGAAAGTATAAACAAAATCAAATTGAATATTAGATATATAATGATATTAATTGTTGAAAGATCCATCAGTTCAAGATTTTTTTCACTGTAATTTTTATTTTCATTTTCAATGCTGTAAGAACTGGAAAAGAATAAATTTGTAATATAAGAGTAATTTGTTTTCAGTGATGCGCCAACGACGCAGAAGGCTTTAGGTTTTGCAGTTAAAGAAGGGGGCAGTATCCAAATGTTGTTTGTAGTGAAACTATATTTGTCTTGACCAATCTTGGAAAGAACTTATAAATTAAACTGAATATTTGATGTATAATGATATTAATTGCTGAAAGCTTATCAGTTCAAAATCTTACTGTAATTTTAATATTTATTTTAAATAATAAGTACAAAAGAAAACATTTGTAATATAATTCGTTTTCAGTAAAGCGCCAATGACGCAGTAGGTTTTAGGCTTCTGCAGTGAGGTGATACCCAAACTCTTGTTTGTAGTTATTTTTATTCGATTGAAACTTGATTTGCATATTCAATTTAAGTTTCACTCGTTTTAAGATTTATTATTCATTTACATTAATATATATTTTATGTTTGTTCGCATTGATTGTTTATTTAATTTCTGTTCGTTTTAAGTTTCATTTATACTTTATTAGCAAACTATTTTTTTTTTCGTTTTAAACTAGATTTTCCAATCTAAGCATTACTCGCTTTTAAATCTATTCATTCATTTATATTATTACTTGTTGTATGTTTTTTGCTATGATTGTTTGTTTAATTTCTGTACATTTTGGGTTTCATTTATTCTTTAATAGTAATTTCTGGTCGTTTTGAGTTTGAATTTTAACAGGTATTCATGTCTCGTGAGCTTAAGTTTAAAATGGCCTTTACTTTTATCTGAAAAACTTATTTTTCGGAATTTTTTTTTTAATTAATTTTTGTTCGTTTTTGATTGCAAAAATTTTCAAGTTTTTATTGCATGGGGGGGGGGTGCTTACTGTCCGATTATTCTTGACTTTAAAAAACGGATCTAGAACTTTCAATATATAAATTGAATGAGACTTTTTTCAAAGTCTATAGGATTACCTCTTTGATAAGAACCTTATATATGAACAATAGACAGCTTGCATAACTTGTGGACAGCGATTGGCAACAATGAATGGATTGAAAATATAGCTCCAATAAGGATGTTTTGACCATTTCACTTGCTGAAACAAAGGGATCACGACTATTTGGAATTGACCTTAATAGGATTTTGTGTGTCAAAGCAATTTTGCATCTATCACAGAGTATGTATTTTAACCTTATAATTGGATAATTTTAGTAGATTTACTGTGTGTTCTTCCCATACAAAACTTTACCTTATTATAGTCTTTGGGGTGGGGGTGGCGTAGTTGGCAGACGGAAGAAAACTTTAGCACATACAGAAGGAGAGGGGGAGGGGGAGGTTGGAGACTCATCCAATACGGGGTGGAACGTCACTTATCTCCTCCGTTCCCGATTTAGGTGATTAGACAGACTCATTGGGCTGTAGAATTTTGGACCGTTTGAGTTGTGGAAAACGTTAAAATACTCAAAAATACTTTATATTTTCAGTTATTGCAGGATTGATTTCATAGATTGTGGAAGGGTGAGCCCCCTGGCCCATCATTTGGGTGAGCCTCAACTCATAATATGCAATTTTGATTAATTGTTCCGTGTTATGTGCATTTATTTTTCTATGTATGTTATTTTGAGTTGTACTTTTATCGCATTGCGTTCATTTTTTAGGCTTGAGATAAAAACTGAAACCTTAACGGAGACAGTGGTGAAGGGAAGCCTCCCCCCTCACATGCATAATTGAGCAGCCACAGAGAAAGTAAATTAAATGAAATTAGTCTGTCTTTTGAAAATGTCTTTTTTCAAAAGACACGAACAAAATCGTCTAAAGGAACCTGAAGTGATATCTCTGACATTTCCGTTGATTCTTTATTCCCGTTATTTCCAGATGTAAAATTTAGAATATTATCGAATGGGTTTAGTCGTCTCCTCCCTGAATAATTCATATTTGGAAAACTCACCCCTGGGAAATTCCTCCCCCCTCAAAGAACATTTTCTTTTCCTGCTGATAATTCCCCCGCGTTAAATTCCACCCAGCAGAAATTTCCCGGCCGTGGAATATGCTCCCCAAACATATTCCCCTCAAATAATTTTGGATATTCATAAAAATGGAAGCTGAAATATCTACTCAACTTTTTAGGTCAGAAGCAATGCTATAGCGTTACCTAAGTAAAGAGCCATAAGGGTTCAATGAATTAATACTTATTTATTTTTTCAGGGACACTTTATGTGGAAGAGGTGGTCGCATAAATTTGGAACAGGGTTCATTGAATTACAAATTAAAATTTATTGTGCACTTACACCAGGGGCGGATACAGGATTTTTTAGGGGGGGGGGCCGCAAAAAAAGTTTATCCGACAAAATTACGTTAGGAGCAATTTTAATTAACGCAATCTTGCGTTAATTAAGTAAATTACATTACTTTAGACTACATTAGGGGGGCGGCGCCCCCTCGCCCCTCCCTGGATCTGTCACTGCCTTACACTCTCTGTTTCTTTCCTTGTTAAGGAGGAGAGCATATGCCTATTAGGTGTGTGTTAATACCAAAACATTCTAACTCTCATTGGGCCTTCAGGTATAAACAGAATTAGTTCAAAGGGAGGAGTGGGCAAAACGGGTGTGGGGGGGGGGTATTTGCCCTTCGATCGATTTTGACTCGTAAGAGCTGGACTAGAACTTCCAATTTCCAATCAAATGAGCCCTCTCTGAAGTTAATGCGAGAATCTCTTCCTGCCCCCGGAACCTGGGGGGTTTTGTCGACGCCAGAGTTTTGTTACTTAACCTTTCAACAATTTTTAACAAAATTCTTATCTGGTGCGTTTAGGGCGTGAAAGAGGGGGGCTAGTTGCCCTCCAATCTCTTTTGACTCTTAAAAAGTGAACAAGAACTTTCAATTTCCAATCAAATGAGCCCTCTCTAAATATTATACGAGTATCCCTTCCATACAAAATAATATGAAGGATTCGGAGAGTCCTTAAATTACAACCCTTGCTCTGAGGGTTTTGGGGAGTTTTCATCCTGAAAGACCTAATTTCCAGACCTTGAAACTACGTTTAATAGAATGGCTGTCTCAAAATTTTGATTGGATGTGTTTGGAGAAAAGGTGGGCGTGAGACGGGGGTTAGCTACCCTCAAATCACTTTCGACTATTAAAAAGGCACTAGCCGTTTGAATTTCCAATCGAATGAGCCTTTTTTGAAGTTTCTACGACAGCACCTTCTATAAAAAACCTTATAAGCCCCCAGGGTATAACTTAAAACCCTTGCCTTGAGGGTTGTGGGGGAGTCTCCTCATCAAAAACATATTTTCTATCTGAAAATCAACTACGTTGAACAAAATGGCTACATCAAAATTTTGATTCGATTTGTTTGGGGGAATGATGAGCGTGGGGGGGGGGCTAGTTGCCCTCCAATCACTTTCGACTATTGAAAAGGTCACTAGCCCTTTGAATTTCTAATCGAATGAGTCTTTTTTGAAGTTTCTACGACAACACCTTCTACAAAAACATTATATGCCCCCAGGGCATAACTTAAAACCCTTGCCCTGAGGGTTGTGGGGGATTGTTCACTTCAAAAACATATTTTCTATCTGGAAATCAACTACGCAGACCAAAATGGCTATCTCAAAATTTTGATTGGATGTGTTTGGGGGAATGATGGGCGTGGGAGGGGGGGGGGCTAGCTGCCCTCCAATCACTTTCGGCTATTAAAAAGGGCAGTATCCCTTTGAATTTTTAATCGAATGAGCCTTTTTTGAAGTTTCTACGACAACGCCTTCTTTAAAAACCTTATATGCCCCCAGGGCATAACTTAAAAACCTTGCCCTGAGGGTTGTGGGGGAGTTTCCTCCTCAAAAACATATTTTCTATTTGGAAGTCAACTACGCTGAACAAAATGGTTATCTCAAAATTTTGATTGGATGTGTTTGGGGGAATGACTGGCGTAGGGGGGGGCCCTAGTTTCCCTCCAATCATTTTCGACTATTAAAAAGGGCACTAGCCCTATAAATTTCTAATCGAATGAGCCTTTTTGAAGTTTCTACGACAACGCCTTCTATAAAAACCTTATATGCCCCCAGGGCATAACTTAAAACCCTTGCCCTGAGGGTTTTGGGGGAGTGTCCTCCTCAAAAACATGTTTTCTATCAGAAAATAAACTACGCTGAACAAAATGGCTATCTCTAAAATTTTGATTGGATGTTTTTGGGGAAGTGATGGGCGTGGGGGGGGGGGCTAGTTGCCCTCCAATCAATTTCGACTATTAAAAAGAGCACTATCACTTTGGATTTCCAATCGAATGAGCCTTTTTAGAAGTTTCTACGACAATGCCTTCTACAAAAACATTATATGCCCCCAGGGCATAACTTAAAACCCTTGCCCTGAGGGTTGTGGGGAATTGTCCTCCTCAAATACATATTTTCTATTTGGAAATCAAGGACGCAGAACAAAATGGCTATATCAAAATTTTGATTGGATGTGTTTGGGGGAATGATGGGCGTTGGAGGGGGGGGGAGGGCTAGCTGCCCTCCAATCACTTTTGGCTATTAAAAAAGGCACTATCCCTTTGAATTTTTAATCGAATGAGCCTTTTTTGAAGTTTCTACGAAAACACCTACTTTAAAAACCTTATATGCCCCCAGGGCATAACTTAAAACCCTTGCCCTGAAGGTTTTGGGGGATTTTCCTCCTCAAAAACATATTTTGTATCTGAAAATCAACTACGCTGGACAAAATGGCTATCGCAAAATTTTGATTGGATGTGTTTGGGGGAACGATGGGCGTGGGGGGGCTAGTTGCCCTCCAATCACTTTAGACTATTAAAAAGGACACTATCCCTTTGAATTTCCAATCGAATAAGCCTTTTTTGAAGTTTCTTCGACAACACCTTCTATAAAAACCTTATATGCCCTCAGGGCAAAAATTAAAACCCTTGCCCTGAAGGTTGTGGGGGAGTTCCCTCCTCAAAAACATACTTTCTATCTGGAAGTCAACTACGCTAAACAAAATGGATATCGCAAAATTTTGATTGGATGTATTTGGGGGAATGATGGGCGTGGGGGGGGGGGCTAGTTGCCCTCCAATCACTTTAGACTATTAAAAAGGACACTATCCCTTTGAATTTCCAATCGAATAAGCCTTTTTTGAAGTTTCTACGACAACGCCCTCAATAAAAACCTTATATGCCCCCAGGGCATAACTTAAGACACTTGCCCTGAGGGTTTCGGGGGAGAATCCTCCTCAAAAACATAAGTTCTATGTGGAAATTAACTATGCTAAACAAAATGGCTATATTAAAATTTTGATTGGATGTGTTTGGGGGAATGATGGGTGTGGGGGGGGGCTAGTTGCCCTCCAATCATTTTTGACTATGAAAAAGGGCACTAGAACTCTCGATTTCCAATCGAGCGAGCCCCCTTTGAAGTTTTTACGACGACCCTTCCGTATGAAGTGCCTCTGGAAAATAAAATAATAATAAAACATTGGAGCCGTATGGCCTTTACTATAGGCAACGCTACATCGTTGCCTCTGATTGACTGGCACGAGTAAGCCTGTCTTCCAGTCTGATGGGGTCATTTTAGGGTGCCACAAAGTATTAAACAGCACATGTAGTAAGAGGGTCATGGAAGGATCACCATTCTTTAGAAGTTCTGATGTCAGGCCACATACGCCCAGTGCTTTGTTGCTCTTCAGCTTTCAGACTGTGGCCTTAATTTCTACTGCTGTAAATTCAGTGCCATCGGAGGAAGGAATAGCATCGACAGCAGCATCAGCAGTAGTCTAGTCATCAATTTGATCCGGTGGCTCTGAGTTTAGTAGCTTCTAGAAGTGGTGTGCCCACTGGCGGAGGCACTATGATTGGTCGTAAAGATTCTCGCCGCTGGTGTTTCGGAGATACTTTGAAGTATGAGTGTATTGACCTGAGAGCTCAAGGAGGATCTTATATGTGGCTCCAATGACCTTTTTTAGGTGGCCTTTGGAAGCTTGCGTGCCTTTTTGTCAGTAAAGGTCTTACGGTCTTTGTGCAGGATGATGTTACTTTAATTGCGTAAATGCTGTCCTGTCATCGCGAACGTGGGCTTCCCATTTGCGTTCAATAATGGAAGAGGACTCGTTGTTGATCCAGTCTTTTTTCTTCGGCTGCTTCATTCCAGCAACGCTAGTAGCAGCTGCAAGAGAACTTCTCTTTGATGACCTTCCATACACCTTCACTATCATTGCAATGCGCATGGACCGTGGCTTTATTGGAAACTAAGACCTGATACTGCTCACCCAAAGCATGTTCAGGCTGGATACGATAGGTATCACTTTTCCGAGATGTCTGGCTGTTTTTGTAGCTTTTAAGTGAAGCCTGATTTTGGCTGCAGCAAGACGATGGTCGGTGTTCCCAAGTTCAGCGCCTCGGTAGGTGCAACAATTCTGCATAGACGACAGCCATTGCCAGCGTATACTTGGCATACTTGGCTATGCTGAGTCTCTGGAAACATGTTTTGGCAATGGCAAGATTACGGGTGAAAAAGCAGTTCAGCATTCTCTCTTCGTTGTCATTTAGGCCATCCACCGTTACGGGTCCAACAGCAAAATCCCCAGCAAAAAAAAATTCTATAATCTAATCGCCCACCTTAACAATGTCAAACAATCACAAGCTAGACAGGGTAATAATACATGATTCCACCTACTTAAATAAAGGTCCAACCCAATCCAGAGACGTCTAATTCAGGGAAAACCGGGCAAAACTGAATTGTTAATTAGAAATGCTTAACATACTTATTGAAGATACCAAACGAATGGCAGCTTCTTGAAGGCTCTGGGAAAGTGTTTCATATCATTTTGGAAGCTATCAAAGGGTTGAAGTCACACTACACCGTACATGGAGTATAGGGTATCTGTAAGCATGGAAGTATACATAAAAATCAAACCTTTTTCAAATAGAACAAATGTAAACAATACAATAACTCCTGGTAAATTTTTTTTAGCAATAATAAAATACAAAAAAACTCGCATCCGTCATGGGGAAAAATATAGTGTTAAGCATTTTTTGGTTCTTACGAGTTATAGCGACCACGCCAAAGAAGTGAATTTTGGTTAATCCTAATGAAATATACCAAATTATGATGAAAATATTATGTGTTAGTAATAAATTTATTGAAAATGCAACAGAAAATTATGGAAAGCTGACAGCCTAGAACGCATTATTTTAAATACATAATCCAACATAACCACTCCTATATATATACATTTGTATATTAAACATTTAATTAAAATATACCTGCATAGTTACCCTTTATTTCGCTTAGGCTAAGCTGATTATCTCCGAGTCGACAGAGAAAACCAGCTTCATTACAGTTCAAGAGCAAGATGTGGTCGCTATAACACGGAAGTACCCATTCTTTATTACAGTCACTTCAGATGTGGCCTCATGGGTACTCAGGCATAATCAATTATACGGGTTATTTTTATCGGGGGCAAACTTCTTTATGTACAGATAACTTAGGGTTTTTAACTTCAAACTCGAAACAAATACATATTTGAATAAAAAAGTTTATTCTTTGATTTTATTTTATCAATATTTAGGTTCTTATGCTTCATTCATTGATAAGGATCGCTATTTTTTAATTATTCATTACCGTGTAGAACTCGATACTTTTTATTCCAAAAAAATCCTATAGAAAAAATATTTGTGGAAAACTGAGTCACGAAATAGAACTCATATTACCCCTACGAAGGGTCAAATCTATTGGTAGGCATCAAACCATAGGCCAACCACATACATCGGAACCTATATACACTATATAGACTCCGATTTCCAGGGGTCATGGCCTCCTTGTTCCCCTCCCTTTAAGGTGCCCATGTTATTTATGAGAACAATATTGCTTCGGTTAGCGTAGGAAATTAGCCAAGTAGTTGGCTTGGTATTGAACCAGAAGTTAGGCAGGGTTGTATTCTATCCCTATTTATTTGGATCATTGGGATGGACTTTCTCCTAAGAAACGCGGCAAAGACTATGGAAAGCATGGAATCAAATAGGAACGTAAAACTCCCCTAGAGTTAATTGTGAAGATGATTTGAGTCTCCTGGATAAAACTGTTAGCAAAATAAATGAATTTTCAGAAGTTTTGAGAGTCTGGGGTTGAAGAATAGGTGTGAAAATTTCTATGAATCAGACTCAGTCGGGTTGACTAGGGATAAATTAAGGTGAAGAAGTGATGTTAGGTAACGAGGATATTCACCGAATGGATAAACTTACTTACCTGGGTAGTATTATTAGTTAAGATGATGGACGTAGTAAAGGTGTAAAAAGTAGAATAACTGAGACCCATGGTTTTTTTTTCACGGATAAAAAAAGATTTTTCATGGTTTAGAAGGTACAGTGATGACTGTGGTCAGGCATGGTTCTGAAACGGGGGTGATTCAGAAGATGGAGGAAGATTGGTTAGATGGTTTCCAAAGGAATTGTCTACGGATAGTTATGCGCATTTGTTTAACTAACTATATATCACACAACAAGCTTTACGAAAAATGTGACTATGTTCAACTTTCCAAGGCTATAATTGGAGAAAGATTGAGGTGGCTAGGAAACGTTCCACGGAAAAGTGATGAAAGATTGCCAAAGATCGTCCTTTTTGGCCATCCACCTAGGACCAGAAGAAAAGCAAGTTCCGCCCAAATGAAGTGGGAAGAGGTTGTAAGGAAGGTTTTAAATGAAAATGGATTCTCCCGAGAGGGATAAAGAGGGACCCTTCAACTATATTGGAATGAAAGAGGAGTGTTTACATGTATTGGCCTCAGGAGGCTGGGTGTTGCAGTGAGTATTAGTATAAGTAGTAGTAGTTACAACGAAAAAGAATACAATTTTTTTAAATAAAATGATGGGTAAAGATACGTCTATGTTCAGTCTTGTCTCAACTTCAGGGATGGATTCAACCCTAAACGTATGACTGGAAATTACCTCCTGGACACCCCAAATTTTAAAGTAGAAGAATTTTTAAATAGAAAATTGTTGACCGGACATTCAAGTTTCACATGAAATTTAAACTGCACTCTAATTTTTTACTTTTTAACTTAAAAGACTGGAACAACTTCACAAATAGTCTTAGAATTATCCCATGATAAAACTATGTCCATAAAACAACAAACATAATTTTTTTTTTTTTTAATGTTTTACCAAAGATGTTTTTCGAAGAAAAGTAAAGAGCAATATTAACAGCTAAAACGAGAAGAAATAAAGTTGTACAACAAGTCAAGACTAAAATGAAAAGAAATTATATTAAAACAAATAAATGAAACCTAAAATAATATCAAGTAAAATACACATCAAAAATCAAATTAAATGAATACGAAGGAGTAGGCCTACTTATTCTTGGTTTTTATCATATTTATCTGGCCGAGTCATCTCGGTGAATCCGCTTTTTTCTAACCCATCTAAAATAGACTTTGGCGTTCTGCAAGGATCTGTGATTGGGCCGATACTTCTTTTTAATATATGTTTATAAACTCATAAATGCGGTTAAAGATCTAAAATCTACTACTTGCTATCGCCTTTGTCAACCTGTATCTGTCAATGTTTGTGACTAGAGTTTGTCTTTCTCGGACACAATGATTGATTTTGCTTATGACAGTACTCTTGGCTCAGCCTGTAGAAATGAGTCCAATCTCCCTTCAAAGATAATTGCCCTGTTTGAAAGAGCCATTCTGGGGTTCGATGTTAATTATCTTACTTTAAACGTAGGAAAGTCATGTTTTCTAATTTTACCAAGCATTTAAAAGGTTTTCTCTGGTTCAAATGAAATATACGCATCGAGGGGTTCCTTTAGTAGACCTAGGAATCGATGCGTTCTATTCCTAGGCATCTTACCTCATAATTTTTTTTTCTTTCGGGAATCATTTTGACCTGATTAAAATGATAGTCTCCAGCAGCATTGGGACTTTTAATAAGCTTAGACTCATATTTCCAGGGTCAATTCTTACTATACTGTTCTGCGGCCTAGTTCAGTCTCATTTTTCCTACTGTTCTATTATTCGGATTTCAAAGTTTCGCCCGTCTCTGAATCCACTTTCAAAACTTTATGATAAAGTAAGGACTCTTATACTGAACACTAAAACCGTTCCCTACATAAACCGTTGCTTGACTTGAAATCTCTTTATTATCTGTCTTGGGCCTCTTGCTTTTTCCAAGTTGCACGGCTTGCTTCCAGCTGCCCTAAGTAGTAATATATCTTTTATTTCTGAGTAATCGACTTAAAATTTCCGCATTTTCAATATACTCTTTCAATACGGTATGAGTTCAACACTCTGATAGCTTGCAACATGATATGGAGCACTCTCCCAAAGTCTGCACGGAGCTGCCACTCGATTGGTATCTTCAAAAAAGTATGTTAGAGCATTTTTAGTTATCAATTAAGTTTTTCCGAGTTTTCCCCGAAGTTTATGTCTCTGGATGTTTATTTAACTTGATGGAATCATGTGTTATTACCCTGTCTAGCTTGTCATTTTTGGGATCATAAAGGTAGGCGATTAGATTTAAGATTTTTTTTGTGTGTGTTTTGACCCAAATTTTCCCTCAATATTTTCTCAAATTTACACTTTTATGCCCTTGACCTTAATAGTACTATTATCATAATAGTAGCGGTAGCAGAAGGAGCAGTAGTATAGTTTGTGTGGGCATGTGGAGCCTCTTGAAGGTGTGAATGCATTATGTGGAAAAAGTTTTTCTGATGTATCTGTCCCATTTTTGCTTCTTCCTTTTGTTCCTGGCCATAGTGCCTTACGGCGGAGACTATATTTAAGTGTCTTTTATTGTAAATATATTGATGAAATAAATAGCTGTAATTCTAAACATGAAACGAGCAGAGGTTAAGACAAATGAAATTTCTATTACACCTCCTTAGAGCCTCTAAAGGCTAGTATTTTTATTTTAATTTGTAGAATACTTAAGTTTCTCGGTCTCAAGAAACATTTTAAATTTAAGCATTATGTCCGCAAGCTTAGAAGGCATTATAGATGTAGGGTGCAGAGTTTGGAGCAAACGAGAACCCTAAAACTTTTTCGGGACCTTCCAGTTCTTTCAGGACCTTGTTTTGCTTAGAAAACATCCAAGCAATATAAATCCTAATAAAAGCAAGCAGGACTTACTCTCAGGATATAGCTTAAATTAATAGATTTTGAACACTGAAATCCATTTGACAGTTTACAGCATGAAACAAATGTCTCAGGACCTTTATTTTTCATGAGCTTTTTCAGTTCTTCAATTGAGTGACAATTTACCTCGTTGATTTTTGTACTTCACAATTTTTAGTTTCTGTTCTATTATATCTAGCACGTGTTGCCTTGTAGCTTATTTACAGTAATATCAAGGCCAAGCACATGAGCAGGTCAAGAGGCCATTGGGTAATGTCGCTGGAAATCTAGGAAACTTTGCCGCGTTCTTGTATTCCTCATGTAATTTATCCTTTTTTGTGTCTGTTGGACTTTCCGATGAAATAACATGCTGCGCAAGTACATGTAAATTACATGGAATAAAATGATGTTCTTTTGCTTGCTGAAAACTTACGTCGTTGTTGTTGTTCTTCTCGGATTCTTATTTTTCATCTTTTATGTCTAGCCAATGGGGTTTGGAACTTTTTTAAGAAAAAAATTGAAGCTACATTCTATGAGGATTGACCCTTCACCCCGTTTTCACATAAATAAAAAAAAATTGCGATTATCTTTTATTTCTCACAGGTTTTGCACTGAAATGAAACTGTTTCACTTCGTATCAATAAGCTTCTATTGTTGACACGTTATGAAAAATAAATTTTATTACATTCCAATTCCTCTTGTTTAAAACAGTATTCCTTAAGGATTTGACGGCAAAAAGTCAAACTTCGAGGGAGAAATCCTCTCATACACAGAATAATTTCTATTATGTTAAGCCCTAGTTAAATTTTACTGTAAAGAACAGTTATGGGAACGTTAGACTTCCTCATGCAGACAATTTCTGTCCGTTTTAGGTTTCAATGATTGCGCTCTTAACTTTCATTAAAAATTTTTTTCTTTGTTTTTTAATTTAAGACACCGTTTTTTTTTTCTTACTAGGATTGATTCTACAAACAAATAAAAAAAAGTTTCATATAGCTTTTCTTTTATCCAAGGACAGTCACATATTGCATCGCCATGAAAAATTTATTTTAATGCAAACGCCGCCAGAAAATAGTTAATAGTGAATTACAGCAAATAATTAATAACTGCTGTTTGAAGTAATTATATTTCAAAGTTGATAAAGATACAACAATAGGCACGAACTTGGCTTTGTATCACGGCGATTATTCGCATCTACATTATTTTGCGCCATTTGCCATTAAGATATCCTTTAGAATTCTTAAAAGAAATATGGAACCCACAAGATTTAAAGAAGGCAAGGTCTAACTCTCTGATGTCCCAGTCTACCAATGTTAACTTTACTTTAGGCCTATATCTTTTCACTATGAGTGCATGTATATCTAATTGTTATGCAATATGGGGGCGTATGAATTCATTCCAATCTTATTTGGAAAAACTGCGTAACTCAACTCCAAATATAGGTTATAAAAAATTAGTAAAAACGCTTCCAAAACATATGGAATCTCATGTGCAATCAAATAGAATTTCTGCCCTCATATCTAACGGTAAACGTGTGAGAAGGAGGACGAGCAAATTGCCCCCCCCCCCCCCAGTGAGGACTTTAGGTACTGTTACATGAAGTGTGACTATATTTATTATGTATAATTTAAATCATTTGAATTTCTTTAATCGGTTGTCCAAATTATGTAGTTAGATTATAATTTTTTCTTTCAAGGCTTTTGTAGCATTATTTTTCTAATATAACTGTGCAAATCAGACATCAAATTTATATTATAAATGATATTTAGGAATAAATTGTACAACTTCAGCAATTATATCATATTATTAGTATCTAGATTTTTATCACGCTCAACCTAAAAAGTTTGTTATGTCACCTTTCGACTTTCCCTAATTTATTTTAAATTAAATGAAAAATTAAAGTCTTTGCAAAAAAATTAAACCATCTCTAATTGTAAAATTGAACAAAGACTCAAAATTGAGCAAATATCTTTGCAGATAGCTTGCAAGCCCACAGCGTCACTGTAATGAAACCATTTTTCAATCCCAATTCACTTTCTTTTTCCCACTTAAAGTATCAGAAAAACTCTAAGGTCCAAATGATTTTGTCAAATTAAATCTCTGCTGTGTCAGCAATTAATGCATTGTTGAGAGATACCAGCAAAACATCTAAACTTTGTTCACAGTCTTTGATGAAAAAAAAATTAATAAGATGAACGATGACTGGTCGGAACAACTTAATAAGTCACTCCAAGGTATGGCAGATTGCAACAAGGTTTTTTGCACATCTTTTTTGCCTCAATTCAACAAACTTTTGCCCTTAAAGACAAAAAAATGACATATTTCATATAATGAGGGATAACGAGAGTAATTGAGAAACTTAAAACCTGAGCTAATTAAAAAAGAAAACCTATTTCCATATGCCAGACAAAAGCAGGGATGCGGTGTTGTGAGTCATTCAAATTAAATCTAACTAAAAAGCAACAACATATTTTCACAAAATGATAATGTCATCCGCGTAAACAAAATTCAAATTTATAAATATTTCTCAATAAAATAATAATTCTGCTAAAACATTAAACATGCAGGAATATGTTTCGTTCAAAATACCTACAAAAAGAGACAGCTCGTACTGAGTTATTGCTCGTACGGAGTGGTTAGTGCTCCGGACTTGTAAAAGTAAGCAAAAAGAAATTCTATCATACAGATTGAAAAAGTTGAAATTTCCTGATTGGCCTCCCTTAACTTTAACCCCCTTCCTTAAAAAGATCTCTGACAACTAAGTGTTTTGCAAAAATATAAGGATCTCTCTGATGGAAATCAGAGGCAACGCTATAGCGTTGCCTATACAAAAGGCCATAAGGCATCAATGTTTTATTATTATTTGTTTTTTCCCAGAGGCACTTCATATGGAAGGGGTTGTCGTATGACCTTCGTAGGGAGCTCATTCGATTGGAAATAGGAAGTTCTAGTGCCCTTTTTAAGAGTCAAAAGTGATCGGAGGGCAACTAGCCCCCCGAGGTCTAGTTGCCCCCGGGGGAGGGTATACAATTTGTCCATTTTTTACACGCAGAATTTATCATTAGAAAAGGGGAAATGTTTGATCCTGGATGTGTCCAAAAAGGCTAAGGGTATTGAGGCAAAATTCCGGGATATGTTGATGGGTAGGTTGAGCTGAATTAAAAGAAACTATATGTATCCAAGTATCCATACCCAGACTTTTGTACCCAAGTTATCGAAAACGCCTATCTGCAATATTTGAGGAACAGGAATGGGTATTAACTTGAAACTTTCAGGGTGCTACTACTACGGCTGCAAATGAGAATGGTTATGACTGGAACTGTGACTTCACCTCCTTGTAACTGCTGCGACATCTATTTGTAACTAATTTAAAGGAATGTTGAGGGGGATGTTGAACTTTGAAAGTTTATTGTTGAAAAAAAACATCACTTTGATATTTTGATTCTTTGAGGAAACTTTAATGTTGAAAAAAGTTGACGTTGAAATGGAAAATGTTGATAAAACTTAAAACTTTGGCAATCCAAGATTAACAGAAATTAATTAAAAAAAACTTTACGAAAATAAGTTTTTCAAAAAAAAAAATAAAAAACCATATTAAACTTAGGTATAGAGCCCCTTAAGCCTTCTAGAAGCCAGCTCGTCATTTGTGTTATGCCTAAAATAAATTTTATTTCGAGGAGTTTAATTTTGATTTGTCAAAACATCAGTAACAATAATAAAAAAGGAAAGAAAGTCACCATAACAACCGAAATACAGAATCGTATTAATTCCTGGAAGGTCTCAGCAATTTTAGATTTATCAACGTAATAAAAGAGTAAATGTATAAAATATGTTCTGTTTTCAGTTAAGTACGAAAGAAGCTTTGGTCTTTAAAAAGCCTAGAGGCCGTTTATATTATTCCTGCTTGTCTGTTTATATACATGTATTTTATCTTATTTCTTAAGTTAAAAAAAGAAGAAAAATAGGCTGTCAAGAAGATTCAACCGTCAAAAAAATTAAACTAGATTTGCTTTTGAGGTTCTTTTGGTTCTGAAACTTTAATTGAGCTATCTTCATGGTCTGAAATTTTCGGCAAATAAATGTTTAAAAGGGTAGTTTGCACTAAGAATCAATGGCAGTACAATCCCATTTTCTTCAAAATCTTATCTACCTTGATGAGCCTGTTTTGGTTCCCCTAAATTGAAATTCAAAATCTATTTGATCCCCGGACCTATGAGTATATTCCGTCTAAGTTAAAACGGGGGCCCTTCAGCTGTTAATTTACACCCTTCGTCGTACCTGAGATATTGAATATACGCTCTTTAGAAAATCTAAATGAACACAGTGACTTTTGATTCAGTTATTCCTCCCCTTCAGCATTCCCTTGAAGTTTCAACTTAATGCCATTAATCACTCCTGAGATATTGAAGGAATGCAATTTTGACAACTTGGATGTACATAATGTCTTCAGATTTAGTTCAACGTTTCCACCAACATTCCCAGAAAGTCTCAATTTAATACCATTAACCGTCCATGAGATATTATATATATACCGTTTCACCAAAATGCACGCAGACAGAGGCTTTTGTTTCATATTAACATCCCCCTCTACACTCCCTGAAAGTTTTAACAGCTTTTGATTTAGTTCAAAATCTCCCTTAACAACTCTTGAAAGTTTCAACTTGATACCCTTAACCGTTCCCGACAAATCGCGGATACGCCCTTTTGACAGCATGGATGCATATAGTTTATGTTGATTAAGTTCGACATGTCTCTCAAAACTCCTGAAAGTTTTAACTGAATACCCTTAGTCTTTCCTAAGATATGGCAGATAAGTACTTTTGACAGCCTAGATGAACATACGTAATTTATTTTGATTTATTTTAACATTCACTGAAGGTTTCGGCTTGATACCCTTAGCTATTCCTGAGATATTCAGGTGCTCCTTTTCAACAAAATAAAAGAATATAGTGCCTTTTGATTTAGCTCAACAAACCCTAAGAGTTTCAACCTGATACCCTAAGCTGTTCCTGAGATATACAAATACCTCCATTCGACAAAGTGGATTCACATTGTGTCTTTGAATTTCGTTCAACATACCCCTCGGTATACTCTTTGAATTTTAACTTAATGCCCTCGGTAGTCCCTGAGATATTGTGAAAACACCCAATTGACAAACTGGATGCATATAGTGTCTTTTTGTTTAGTTTGACATCTCCCTCGACACTCCCTGAAAGCTTCAACTGGACATCCTGAGATATTGTAGATACTGTATTCCTAAGATATAACAAGTACGCCTCTCTGACATACTGCCTACGCTTTGTGTCTTTTGATCTAGGTCAATATATCATCTCCATTTCCTGATAGGTTCAAAGTAATACTTTAGCCTTTTTGACACCCAGGGTTAAACATATTCCCCTTTCTCAATAAAATAACCTGTGTGAAAGCAAAAGGAAGCTTGTATAATTTACATTCCTTGCCCCAGGGGTTTTGGGGGGCCATATCATCTTCAGAGGCATAGTTGTTAGACTTTTCGACTATTCTGAACAAAGGCTCTCTTAAAATTTTGGTCAGGTATCTTCGTGAGTTGAGGGGAATGGGAACCTGGAAAGGGCGTGGAAGGTGGCTCGTTGCCCTTCAGTTACTTTTGACTCTTTAAAACGGTAATAGAAACCTCAATTTCCAATTGAAGGAGCCCCCTGCAAAGCTTCTAATACAACTGCTTCCAAACAGGGTGGTCATAAAAAAAAACGAACAAGTTGAAGCGATTACACTCTTTACTTTTAGACAGCCGTATAACTATGCCTATGGGATTTAGCTAAAATTGGCAAAAAGCAAACCATGGCAACTGATGAGCCCCAGCAACATTAGCATAGGTCACTTAAAAGCCTAGAGGGATAAATCTCTCAAACAGTAAATTTTATTTAAAAGCCTAAGCTATTATGAAGTTCCAAAATTTATACCAGTTGTAAAATAGACTTAAGCGGTATTTACACTATGTATGTAATTTTCTTTGCTGTGCTAAGTGGCTAAGTTACGCTACGTCAAGTATAACACTTCAAACTTAAACAAATCCTTTTTCTTTAGATAAATTTAAAAAATCCGTAATCCATAATAGTCATTGTCTTAAGCCAGCACAATCATCATCAGCAAACTATTCAAAAAAGGAGATGTAGAATGGAGTTTAAGGTTCAAGCTGTGAGCAAGCGTGAAAGGCTTTAGGAAAAACTTATTAATTTATTTTTAAAATTTATTGAATGCTCATCCAGAAATTTCATTTCGTTCCTATTATGTTTATTAGTTCAAAACGTATCATGAAGTTATATAACGTAGAACTCTCTGCAGAAATCCAGTCTACCCCCATTGCTTAGGCTACGGACAAAATTTGCTCCGTAAGCTTACATAAAGCAACGTAAAATCTTACTTTATGCAAATTAGAAAGATTTCACATCGCACCGTGGAAGAACCATTAGAATATTTTACGCATTGTTTACTTAATTCTACTTTACTTTCACTTTAATTTGCAAAACAATGTTTAAATGACAGGGATGATAGATAATGCCAACCGAGCATATAAAATATTCACACAAAAAAGGAAAAAACCTATGTCTTAATTGTTATCCAAAGCGAATGTTTGACAGGCAGTCAAAAGGTAAAAACAATCGCAATTCACAATGAAGTGGGAAATGGAGTCAAGTGTTCGCAAGAGCCCACAGGTGAGACGAATTGCCATCAGCGACTGCAAAAAAAGATGTTTTGATTGCATCAATAAACAAACTTGAAAAAGCTTTTAAGATAAAAAAAAACTGGGCTAATTTTAGACAATTTAACTTTCAAACCTGATATTCAAACTTCACCTTGCAGGCCAGTTGCGGATTACAACGTCGAGATCCTGGTAAGAACTGTCACTAATGTGTTTGAGTATTGACCTTTTGTTTTATCCGTCACGTTACTGGGATATTTATTAAAATTGTGTATAACTAGTAGGGCACAGAAGTTTTTGGTAGATAGACTATTATTACTGTTATATATTTTCATTCGAAATAGCAATAAAAATAATGAATATTACTAAAGATAATCTTTATCGCTGCTGACAAGCTCTTCCCTACCCAATTACAGAATCCTAATCATCGAAAAAACTAAAAGGGACGAAAATCCCCTGGTCTGGATGCAAAATAAAAAAAGAGTAATGGACCCATCCTTGATAAAATAAAGAAAGATATTGTGGCCTGTGGTATGAAAATTTAGTTAAGGAGTGAGGTCTAATTATCGGCATCGGCTCCATGTCCATGGGGCAAGGGCTATAAATTATTCAATTCACCAATTGTTTACATATATTATTTGTCATCGGGAAAGGGAAGGTCCTATGAACAATGTTGTCCAAAAAGGCCAAGGGCATTCAGTTGGAGCTTTAAGGGAATGTTGAGGAGAGTGTTTCAGTAAATCAAAACACACTACGTGCATACACGTTGTCAAAAGAGTATAATCTCAGGAATCACATAGGGTTCTTGAGACTTACAGCAAATAATGAGGGCGGTGATACTACTACTTCTACTACTACTACAACTACTACTACTACTACTGCTACTACTAATGCTACTACTACTACTACTACTACTACAACTACGACTACTACTACTACTACTACTACTACTACTACTACTACTTCTACTGCGACAACTACTAAGGCTGAGAATATTAAGGTGAAAACTTCGGAAAATGTTGTGGGGGAAGTTTAACTAAATCAAGATACACTATTTGCATACACATTGGCAAAAGGGCGTACCAGCAGTATCTTAAGAGTGCCTTAGAGAATTAAACTGGAACTTCCATGGCATGATTAGAGGGGGTTCAACTGAAAAAAGGTAATATGTGCATACTACTACTGCAAATAATACTACTGCTACTTCTGCTGCTACTCTGACAAATACAACTATTGCTACTACTACTACTGCTACTACTACTACTACTACTACTACTATTGTTACTACTACTACCACTACTACTACTTCTACTACTACTTCTACTGATACTACTACTACTACTTCTACTAATGCTTCTACTGTTACTACTACTAGTACTACTACGACCACTATGACTACTACTACTACTACTACTACTACTACTACTACTACTACTACTACTATTACTAAGGCTAATAGTATGAAGGTGAAAATTAAGGGACTATTGAGGGGGAAGTTGTAGTTGAAGTGAATCAAAACACAATATGTGCATGCAAGTGGTGAAAAGGGTGTATCTCAGGGCTGGAATAGGGTACTAAGTTGGAACTTTAAGAGATATGACAAGGGTTTGACAAATTGACTAAAATGCAAAATCGGCCAGCTAATGCTTCTACTGCTATTACTACCACTTCTACCACCACCACTACTGCTGCAACTGCTACATCTATTGCGACTACTATTAGGGTAAGAATAATAATGTGAAAGTTTTTGGAAATGCAGATGTGGAAGTTGAACTAAATCAAAATACACTATGTGGATACAGATCGTCAAAAGGGCGAATCAGCTATATTTTAGGAAAGGCTTACAGTATTAAGTTGGAACATCTAGGGCATGATAAGGAAGATCTTAAACAGACCAAAACGTAGTACATACTACTACTACTAATAATAATCCTAGTACTTCTACTACTGCTACTACTACTACTACTACTACTACTACTGCTACTAATTCTACCACTACTATTACAACTACTACTACGTCTAATAGTATTACTACTACAACGAATACTAAACACTGTGAATACTATTAGTACAACAACTACTACTATAACGCTAAGGGTATGAAGGAGAAAGTTTCAGGAAATATTGAGGGTGACGTTGAATTTAATGAAAACACACTGTGTGCATACAGGCTGTCAAACGGGCGTATTAGCAATATCTTAAGAACGACTCGAAATTTTAAATTGAAACTTACTGAGTTTGTTGTGGGGGATATTGAAGTAACAAAAAGGAAGCATTAGAATGCCACTACTACTATTTCTATTGCTACTATTCTATTGCTGCTACTACTATTACTACTATTGCTACTAAAACTAAGGATATTAAGGTTATATATATATATATATATATATATATATATATATATATATATATATATATATATATATATATATATATATATATATATATATATATATATATATATATATATATATATATATATATATATATATATATATATATATATATATATATATATATATATATATATATATATATATATATATATATATATATATATATTCAAGGGGTGTAAAGAGAATGTTGAACTCAACAAAAACAAACTCTGCATGCAAGTTGCCAAAAGGACGTTCAGGGTACAAGTTGTCAATGTCCCAATAACTGTTCAAAGAATTCAGTTGAAACTTTTAACGTCTGTTGGGGGGGGGGGTGAATCTTGGATATAACAAAAAAAGGTGCTATGTGCATACTACTGCTATTGCTTCTGCTACTTTTATAACTATTGTTATTACTGAAGATAAGCTTATTAAGGCGTAACTTTCAAAGAACGTTTAGGAGGATGTTGGACTAAATCAAAACACATTATGCGCTGGTAGATTATCAAAAGGGATAATCAGCTATATCTCAGGGACAGCTTGGAGAACTAAGTAAAAACTTTTAGGATGAATTGAGGGGGATTTTAACAAAACAAACGTTGCTATGTGCGCACCACTGTTACCACTAATGCTCTTCGATTAATGCTACTACTGAGTCTTATATTGACTCACTGTCACGACTACTACTTCTACTGATACTAAGAGTATTAAGGTGAGACTGTCAGGGAATATTTATAGGGATGTTGAACTAAACCAACCACTTTATAACCATTCAGGTTACCAAAATGGCATATGAGCAAATTCTCAAGAAGGCTTTAGAGCATGTTGAAGCTTTCAGGGTATGTTGATGTTGAACTAACCAATAGTCACTGTGTGCACACTGCTGCTACTACTGTTGCTGCTACTTCAGCAACTGCTACTACTAGTACTGCTACTACTACGATTACTACTTCTACTACTACTATGACTCCATCTACTAAGGCTGAGAGTGCTAAGCTGAAAGAAGAAGAAAGAAGAAAGAAGGATTTATTGAAAAAAATATATCAACAAAAAATTATTGCTTCTTCCCCTAAAAAGCAAAACTTGTCCGTGGGGGAGGTAGAGAAAAAAAAATCCTTAAAACAAAAAGAAAACTTGGCCACCGACACCACTAATACCACCACACTAAACAAAAAATATAAAATAATATCATTTATTATACTGCCTCTGAGAACATCATATCAACAAAACCCCCCCAATAAATAAATCAATCAATCAGTCAAAACTCAAATTCAGCAATAAGCAGTTCCTTAATGGTTTTCCTAAATATATTGGGGTCTCCAATAATCTTAATATTACTATTCGAACTATTCCATATTCGCGTTCCTCTATAAAAAAAAATAGAAAAACATGAACGGGAAGAAATATCTCTAGGTACATAGAAGTCCGCGCTACGCCTTGTATCATGAGAATGAACAGTAGACCTAATGGACAATAAATCACCCAAACAACGAGGCTGAACATCCTGCTGCAGTCCAAAAATATACCACAATACATAGAATTCTTGAAGGCCTGCAGCCGGCAAAATTTTTAAAGTTGGGTAAATTTCTCGAAAAGACATACGTGGAGATATACTGGCTAAAATTCTTACTGCATGATTTTGTAGAACTCTTATTGGTTTTAGGATAGAAGACAAAGTAGAGAGCCAAATACTCGAACAATAAAGTATATACGGGTGTATTAAAGAAAAATAAAGATGGCGAAGGACAGACTTGGGAAAACAATGTTGGAGTTTCTTCATTATACCAAGATTTCTTGCCAGAATTTTTCTAGTTAAAGTTACATGTTTCTTAAAAGATAGAGTTTCATCTATTACAATCCCAAGGTATTTAAAAGACACAGTCCATTTTATAACGCCATTGGGCACATCTAATTCCTTGATCCATGGGTAAAAGTTTGATGATCGCGAGAAAATAATAAAGTTAGACTTAGCCATGTTAATCCTTAATTTATTTACCCTCATCCATGCTGTAATTTTATTAACTGATTCCTTCATGGAAATCTGCAGCAGCTCTGCTGTCTTAGCTGTGCTAATGGCTGTTGTGTCATCAGCAAAAAGTGAAACTGTTTCATTAGTCGGGTTTACCGTTAGTTCATTTATTCTATAGCAAAAATTATTTAGACAATTTGGTAAATCATTAATAAATATCAAGAATAATGTAGGACCGAGAACTGGTCCTTGCGGAACACCTATTTCAATACGTTTTTTTTCGGAAGAAGAATCATTTAGTTGGACATACTGATAACGATTACTTAAAAAACTTCTTAAAAAATTTAATGATTTACCCCTCAAACCATACACCTCACACTTCTTAAGTAGAAGTACATGATCCACAGTGTCGAAAGGTTTCATCAGATCTAAAAATATATCACCTATTTTAAAACCTTTATCTACTACATCATTAATAATAGTTGTCAAATAAATCATCGCCTGTTCCGTTGTCCTTTTTCTACGGAACCCAAATTGTGTGTTTACAAGTAACTTATGATCCTACAAGAAAATCATCGTTCTAATGCTAAAACACTTCTCTAAAACACGGGAAATGATGGGTAAAACAGATATCGGTCTATAGTGTCCTGGGTCATTTTGAAAACCACCCTAATGAATTGGGGTTATTCGGGCAACTTCAAAACAGTCTGGGAATTTTCCTTGACCAAAACACTCATAAAACTTCAGTTATAACAAAAAAATACATTTAAGTGTTTTTAGAGTAATATGATCGCTACCAGATGAATTACTACGCAAACCATAAATATTTTTTTTTAATTTCATCAACTGTTAGAAGTCTAAGGTGAAGAGATACATCAATCGGGTCCCTCAGTAAGGACTCAAACGTTGGATCACCACTATCAGGTACAACTGACATAGCTAAATTCAGACCGATATTCGAAAAATAGCTCTGAAATTCATTGCATATGTCCTTTTCAGAATTCAAAGTCTTTCCCATTACACTAACTAATTCAGCAGGTACACTATTTATTTTTTAATCCAATTACTTCTTTTATTAGTCCCCAGGTTTTCTTAGGGCATCCTTCGACCTCCTTAAACTTTTTCTCAAAATATTTCTTTTTTTCATTTCTTAAAATTGTATTCAACCTATTTCGATAAATGTTGTATAATTGCTTATTTTGTTGTGTCGGGTTAATTATTTGAGCTCTAAACAATTTATCTCTTACATTTATTTGCTTCAAAATCACAGGACTAATCCAAGGTTTTTTACTTGAGTGCTTTCTGTTAAACGGTTTCAATGGGACTACTTGACTTATCAAACTCTGCAACTTTTCATAAAATAAACAAACTTTGAATTTGCGTCCTGAACTTCGCCTAGAACATCGTACCAATCCACCTTTTCTATATCATTTTTAAGTTTTACCATCGCATTTTTACTGATCACTGGAATCCTTGATTTTTCTTCTTTAACCACCTTCGCGACAGTTCTAAAGCTAGCTGAAACTCCAAAGTGGTCAGATACATCGTTGATAAGGACCCTGGGATACTCAAGGGTACATTAGAAAGGATGTTATCCAGAAGCTTAGCTGATGTTCCCGTAATTCTTGTAGGGATATTTATACACGGATGAAACCCATTAGATAAGCTTCTATTAACAAATTCAGTGCTAGCAGATGACTGATCTATAAGGTCAATATTAAAATCCCCTATAATAAAACATGGCATAGAGTTAATCGGAAGTTTTATTAATTGTTCTTCAAAAAGGTCCATCAAGTCTTGGAGCAGGCTCTGTGGAGGTCTATATACTACAACAATACAAAAGTTCAAATTCTCTCTAGTAATATGTAGAACAAAACACTCGCAAACTTTTTCTCTATATATTGTAAGATCTTCTCTCATTGAAACCCTTTAATCAGCCTAAATATAAGCTGGTAGGCCTCCATGTTGGTAATACTCTCGATTCCTTACATGTAAGTTATAACCAGGGATATGTAGTAATTGCGAGTTATTATCATTTAACCACGTTTCAGTTAAAGCGATCACCTGAAAGACATTAGTATTTATTAACTCTGATAAAAAATTATGCGCAGAACTCAATCCCTGACAATTCAAATGAAAAATGTTAAGGCCAAAATGGTCCCTATCACAATACAAGGGTAGTGCCCCTTCTTTAAAAATATACCTTGATGGTTCATTTGTGAAAATCTCAGTAAAATTAATATCTAAATTTCTATTTATCCTTTCATTAAACTGGCTGGAAAAATCAACCCTTCGACTTTCAAGTTGCAGGACATTGCTGTTCCCAGGAGGTAAAACGATATCTCTAAAGATCATCAATAAAAGTTAATGTATGTGACAGTAGAGGGTGGCGGTGGCGAAAAAATCATTATCTACTAAACATATATCTAGACCTAGATAACTACAAAAAAAACAACAACATATTCCGTCAAAGTGGACATACAATTTAAAAAAGCACATTATTGCAAGCTTCATGGCACAAAGCCAAAACCATTCAAAAAGACATCAGCCCGCTACCACCCACTGAAAATAATTTCACATTAACACCAATTTTAAATTATTTACTCAAAAATAAAAATTATCATTAACCCAAACATTTCAAATTCATCACTATCAACTTTTCCATATCTATTTTATTAAACCAAGCGAAAAAGAAAAGATAATTAATCAATAAGTAAACTAAACACATTCAATAAAACACTCATGTTTTGGCACCTCTGGAAGCTGTGGAGGGAGGAGGCTTATGTGCTAGTTCCTCAATCCATTCATCACACGTAAACTTCACGTTCATACCACCTGGACGTTCAAACTGAGGATATGGTGGAACTGTGTTTGATACCCATGAAATGTTACCCATTGTTTTAGGACACAATTTTTTTTCATATAGTTTTTTTCTTGCCTCTCTCACAGAAACTCTCAAAGAAATTTAGGGAGATGTTGAAATAGGGCAAACCCACTGTGTGCATTCAGGTTACCAAAAGGGCGAATTAGCAATTTTTATGGAGCGGCTACTAATATTACTACTGCTAAGACTACTTCTGCTGAGGCTAAGGACATTAAGGCACAACTTTTAGGATATATTTAGGGGGATGTTGAACCAAATTAAAGCACACTATGTGCATACAGGTTGTCAAAAGGGCGTATCAACAATATCCCAAGAGTGGCCTGGGGTATGAAGTTGAAACTTTCAAGGCATGTTAAGGGGGATGCTGTTCAGGCAGGGCATGTTAAGGTACTATATTCATACTACTGCTACTGCTAAAGCTGCTACTACAAGTACTACTAAAACCGCAACTGCTAGTACTACTAAAACTACTACTGCTACTGAAGCAAAGGGTGCTAAGATGAACCTTTCAGGGAATACTGAGGGTGATGCTGAACTTAATTGAAACTACTGCTACGACTACTACTTGTACCGAAGCTAAAAGTAATGAGGTGAAACTTTCTGGGAATATTTAGAGGGGATTTGAACGAATTTCTGCTACTACTACTACTACTATTACTACTACCACTACTACATCTACTGAGGCAAAGAGTACTAGGATGAAACTCTCAGAGAAATTTAGGCGGATGGTGAATGAAGTCAAACACACTGTGTGTATTCAAGTCACCAAAAGGGTATATGAGCAACTTTTCCGTAGTGTCGTAGAATAGGCTATTAAGTTAAAACTTACAGGGCATACTGAGAGGGATGTTGAACTAACCAAAAGGCATTCGATGAAGACTTCTACTACTACTACTACTGCAACTTTTGCTACTTCTACTTTTAATACTACTACTAAAAATACCACCACTGAGGTTAAAATCACTAAGGTGAAATGTTTAGGGAATGTTTAGGGGGATGTTGAACTAAATCAAAACACACTGTGTGTATGCAGGATGTCAATGGTCATTATCAGTAAGATTCCAAAAATGGGCTGGGGTATTAATTTGGACGTTTCAGGGCATGTTTAGGGGGGTACTGAACTAAACAAAAGGTAATATATGATAACTAGTCCTACAACTGGTACTACTGCTGCTAATACTACAAGGGCTACTTCATCTACTACTATAACTATTGCTACTACTCCTGCTATAACGACGACGACCATTACTGCTAATATTGAAGATAAGGATATTAAGGTGAAATTCTCAGGAAATATTGAAGGAAATGTTGAACTAAATCGAAGGGCACAATGTTTATGCAGGTTATCAAAAGGGCCTAACAGTGCATTTTGAGGGGAATGATGAGCAAAACCAAAGGTACTATATGCCTACTACTGCTACAACTTTTAGTAACAGTATAAAAACTTATATTGCTTTACAACTAATTCAAAAGTCATTAATGCATGCTGGGTATCAATAGGATGTCTCAGCAATATATTAAGAATCAACTGAAGTTATTAGGTTGAAACTTTCAGGACTACTGCTATTATTACTTCTGATGCTACTATTGAACTAAATCAAATAGGTTTAAGTGCATACAGGTTATTGAAATAGCATAGATACATTGTTTCGGGGATAGAATAGGGCATTATGTTTTATTTTTCAGGGATAGTTGAAGTGATGTAAACTAAATAAAAAAGTACTATATGTACTGGAATCTCAGAGGGGTATACGTGCAATTTTCTAGTAACAACTAGGTTTGTTTCGTTCGAAATTTCAGAGCATTTTATTAAAATTTTTGAACTAAATCAGAATACACTATATGCTTCCAAATTTGTCATAAGGATGGCCTTAGGATATCTTAGGAACTGATAAAGGTATTAACCCTTTCAGATCTGCTCGAAGATGGGGTCGTCGTAAAATTCTAAAACTGGCAGTGACAAATACGAGAAGCTCCCTTATAATGAATCCATTATAAAAGAAAAAATATATGTCATTCCATTTCAAAACTTGAAATGGCAACCATATGGTCACATCAGGCTCATTTATCAACCATACATGTACAAGTTGGAAAGAACGAATTACTTGGAATGAAAGCTTATAAAGCAATTTCGGTTTGCATTCAGGCATAGTCAGACTTTACATTTCATGCAGAAAATTCTTTTAGTGTTGTCCCGTCCTCAGCTTTCAAAGCGGCATCTCTCTTTTTCGAATGTGTCTGGAAGGTGGTACGTTTGGTCGTATCTTACAGGATTGGGGGGCATTTCTACTATCGTTGTAACGCTGATGCGCTTG
This sequence comes from Artemia sp. Qi Xiang Cuo, assembly GCF_049724085.1. Taxonomy (NCBI): domain Eukaryota; kingdom Metazoa; phylum Arthropoda; class Branchiopoda; order Anostraca; family Artemiidae; genus Artemia; species Artemia sp. Qi Xiang Cuo. The sequence continues at coordinate 53,892,872 of NC_142804.1, read as the reverse complement.
TTTGCAACGGACCTGTCGGATCACGGTGTTGCTACTTTCCCAACGACGGTGAGGGCACGAGCAATATCTAGCTTGAATGTGAGGAGGGACATGTGGTCTTTTTGGAGTTGGACACATTGGTGTCTGTGTAGCAGCAACGCTTTGTTTAGAGCCATATCAAGGAAGTAGTAGATGATGCGCATATACCACTTTTTCGACCGTATATCAGTACGATATAGTTCCAGAAATATATCGGCAAGGTCTACTCCTCCCATACTCCTATTATATGCCCTCACTATTCGAAGCCGCCCAAATGAAACGTATTTCATTGAAATATCATCCCAACGTTCAGAGAAATCTACTAATCCCACCGAGGAGTATGATGAAGCGATGTGCACCGGCTTATTATCGTACCAATTTACGATTAATATGTTTGTAGTTCGTCCCAAGCGATAGTCGATTGATGTTTTTTTTTATAACTTTAGTAAATCAAATAATATTAACATTTTGATTATTAAATATGAGTATACATATATTGAACTGACAATGCACATTAAATTCAATTCAATTTCCATTTCAAATTGAAATTGCTTTTCAATCCCCGCTTTTTTTCATGTTAGCATCAGTTTCAAGCACTGCCCTCTCATTCTGTTAGTGCTTATGGTCCAACAGAACTCGATACCATGCTCATCACGTGATTTTCTGATAAGATCAATGCCAGTGTAGAAATTATAAAAAAAAAACACTTTGAAATTCATGAACCTTGGCAAGCCTCGACTAAACGAAGAACGACATCTACTCCTTGCCCTTGATCTGAAGTTTCGACTGCTCCTTTACCGGTGTAAATCTCAATATCGTATACAATTCCACTGACACCAGCTCTAGTAAATACTTTCACTCCCCACGAGTGTGGCTTGTCTTTCAAGTATTGGCGTAAAAATATTCTTCCCTTGAACGGAAGGGACCATTTGCTCTTCCACACTATGAATCTCTTCAGTTTCGATCTTCCAAAGATTATCTATAAAGGCATTCTTTAATAATCTGGTTTTGAAAAGCTTATCATGCCCCGGCTGTCCTTTGGGAATCATCAACACATCGTTATTTACGTGAATTAAAGGTCTGATGGCCAAGAATCTATCTCTGCTTATCACTTCCGATATTGAAAGGTACTTTTATGCCCGTTTCCCTTTACATCCTTAGAACAGGTAGCTGGACTACACTCATGAGCACTTATATACCATGAAATCTAAGAAGTTCTTTGGGAAACTTTCTTTCTTTGGGCGTTCAGGTTTGTTTGATCCACAAAGTTCACAAGAATCTCTTCAGTAATGAACTTTCGAAGAAGTTCTATCAGTAGCTCTTCTTCTTTACACTGATGTAGCGATTCTTTCCAATTTATATCCCTCTCTTCCTGTTCTTTTCTCAGCCACTTGTATTCGCACACCTCCTTATTCTTTTTTCGCTGCTGCGATGAAACGGCAGAAGGAGAGCACAAGCGTTGGTCCACTACCGACGCTTGTGCTGGAAACAAAGGCATCAACATTTTCCCAGCTTTCGCTACTCTTGTATAAATTCTTGGCAAGGGGAGTGGAGATGATGAAACGGACAAAGTTGGCGATGAGTTCAGTAAAGGCAAAGGAGAGAAGCTGGCCAGAGATGAGAGCAAAATACTTTAGTTCAAAATTGGCTCATCAAAATCGGGTACTGCCTTAAAAGCAAAGTTTTCTATGTACATCAATTCTTCGGTTTATTGACAGCGGAAGGTTATCAATGTAATCTTCGTTATCATCTACTGTAGACTGCACATTTTGTAACTCCAAGAACTCGCTCTCCGGATTATCCGGCATCCAGCTGGGGTCATTGTCGTCGTCAGATGAAAGGTCGGCGCCAGATTCATCGTCTGGTATGAAAAAGAGTTTTACAGCTTCTTCAGCGGTAAATTTTCTAGCAACTCGTCTTTCTCTTTCATGGAAGATCTTCTCCTCTTCCTGTCGAAGATAGTGACTACCTCCGGTGCTCATGCTTGGTACGTCACCTGAAAAAAAGCCTCAACTTAGTGGGGAAAGAAAGTATTAAACTGGTAAGAATTAGCCAGCTAGAAGTAGTATGAGAGTGAAAAAAAAGTTGCATCTAAATTATATTTACCCACCAAACAACTTTGGGCCGGAAGTGACCGTCTGGTTACAGCTTCGTGGCCATCTGATCAAACTATTAGAAGAACTTCTCCTGCGATACAAGGTGGCTGCAAATTTATTCTGATAAAAACCCATAGTAAAATGTATGCTAATGTGTAACCATATATGCCTGAGGTAACCATTTGGTTACCGATTTGTTCAGCTTCTCGTGGCTTAGCTCCAGTTAGGTTTACTTGAACGAAATATACACCAATTGGAAGCTCTTGACTAACGCTACAAAATAAGCTATAAAAAGTCTTCGCACTTTACCGTCATCAACCCCATCGTTGAAGTCAAGAACTTGGTCTTTTCGTTTCCTGGACATCTTTAAAATAACCCATACAAGTAGGCCATCCGTGCAGATCCTATAGCATCTAGAGGTGTGAAAAAAGTCACGGATATATTTAAAAAAAATGTATTTTCGCATGGTAGAAGATACTGGCTAGAACTTAGAACAGTAACTAGAGGAAAAAAATCGTTACCAAACGGTAGCCATATGGTTAGCGAAGGTATGAAAGGGTTAAGTTGAAGCTTTCAGTGCATACTGAATTTAGTAAAATACAAATGTTAAAAGGGTGCATGTGCAATTTGTCTGAAATGGCTAACGGTATTAAGGTGAAACTTTTATGGAATGCATGTTGAACAAAACCAAAAAAGCACCATATTCATGCAAGTTCTTGAAATGGCGTATCAATAAAATTGGATAACCAACTGAGGGTATTAAATTGAACCTTTCAGGGCTACTACAACTACTATTATTTCTACTACTACTGCTACTACAGCAACATTTTATGCTACCGCTACCACCACTATTACTACTGCGACTATTTGCATCTGTGACGGCTTCCGTTTGTGACTTGCGACAGCGAAAACTTGGGACTGTAGCTCAAACTATCTGTGACTGCCACTGTGACTTCTCAAAACTGCTGTTGCGACTACTTCTACCAACTACTACTACTACTACTACTACTACTGCTACTACAACTACTACTACTACTACTATTACAATTACTATTACAATTACTACTACTACTACTACAACTGCTACTTCTGCTACTTCTACTGCTCCAACTACAACAACAACTATACTTTACTACTTACTACTATTTACCATGCTACTACTTACTATACTATTACTAAAGAACTAAATCAAAAGAGTTTAAGTTCATTCATATTGTCAAAACAGACAGACAAAATGTCTCAGGAATGAAGTAGGGTTTCAAGTTGAAACTTTCAGGGAAAGTCGAGGGCAATGTACTTGTAAGACTAAACCAAAACAAATTATTTGAATGTAAATTGTTAAAAAGGTTTCTTTGGAATATCCTCGGAAAAAATCTAGGCGTTATGTCGGACCTTCAGATACATTCGAGTATATTTCACGTACCCATCAGTCCAAACCATTACAGTACAACTTTTATTAAAAACTGTTGAATATTTTCGTTCAGTATAGGCCTTCTAAAAACCAGAACATAATTTACACTTGATAATTATTAATTCCGCTGTTGAGGAAAACCAATGAGGTAATATTTATAGCCTCCATGCGTAAAGGAGAGTAGGTACTGGTGGGTACACAAAAGTAAATTATTCAGTTGGAAATAATTTACAATTGTTAAATATTAATTCCGCTGCTGAGGAAAACCAATGAGGTAATATTTATAGCCTCCATGCTTAAAGGAGAGTAGGTACTGATGGGTACACAAAAGTAAATTATTCAGTTGGAAGGAAACTGGGGAGTAATCTTAGTTGGGGTAAAACCATCCCCTCCCCCTCAAAGACCAACAAAACCGAAGTTAATGAGAACTAGACATTTATTTGCGCTAAAATAGCCAGGGCTGCTCTATATTATATACCTTGAGACGTTATCATATCTTATATTTTATCTATTTAATTTTCTTGTTTACTGGAGCTAAAAGGTGCTATCCTAAATTTAAAAACCTATGGGCCTCAGAAGTAACAAGCGGCTATCTGGCTCAGGTATAAAAATCTCAATTTAGTGAGAACTAGCACTATTTGAGAGAAAAATTCGAAGATTTCTGTGGGACCTGCACACGGCACAGGCCTACTTGCTTTTGCTTTTTGACACTCGAATCACAACTGTTACATATATTTTCACTTCTACATCTGAAGGTCATAGGCCTATCTGACGTTTTCACACTTCTTAGAAAAATTTCAAAAATCTTTTCTACCTTAATCTTATCTACCAAATAATTGTGGTGGGTTTTCCGCTGCTGAGGAAAACCAATGAGGTAATATTTATAGCCTCCATGCTTAAAGGAGAGTAGGTACTGGTGGGTACACAAAAGTAAGTTATTCAGTTGGAAGGAAACTGGGGAGTAATCTCGGTTGGTGTTAAAAAACTAGGTGTTGGTTTCAGTTAAAAAAACTTGTTTTTTTTTTAATTTAATTTTTGAACGTTTTTGAATTAATGCAGGTTTTGATTTTGGCTCACCGTACATGAATAATTAAAACAAAATTTGAATATTAATTTTACTTTTATTTGGTTAAATGGCTTTCTCTAAACCTGTTTAATTTTATTTATGAACGCTTTTATTAGTAATAAAAAGCCTCATTCGATTTAAATTGAAAGTTCTAGATCCGTTTTTTAAAGTCAAGAATAATCGGACAGTAAGCAACCCCCCCCCATGCCATAAAAACTTGAAACTTTTTGCAATCAAAAACGAACTTAATCTACCAAAAATCTTATCTAAGCGAGGATGTAGAGGTCATGTAGAGGATCGATTGCAAATACTGTCTGGCATTTTCTGCTTCTTGAAAAATTTCTAAAAATGATTTTCTACGCTGTTATCTACGGGAGGATCAGCTTGTCCGTGTAGAGGATCTATTGCATATACACTACTCTGCACATCATCCCTTTCATAACAGCTAAACAAACAGTTTATGGCTATAATCTGAGAAGGATGGAATATAGCTTTTAGGCATGATAGAGACAGTGTATTGATACAGAAATCTTAACAGTATTTGGTTTGTTTCTTTTTACGTTTTTATAATAAGAAAAGTGCAAATTTTTATTTTCAAGTAAAGACAAATTAAAACTATTAATGAAAACTAAAAACTAAAATTAAAACTAGCAAAATTAGTTATTTTAGGACCATATTTGCAACCCTTAACTGACAAGTTGGGGACTTTCAGACCCCAGCACTCAGTTTTCGTCCATTTCGTAGCACGGGTTAAGCTAGGAGGCTGATGCCTCGTTCGTTCTTCGGAACAGTTGAGTTCTTTATCTGGGCGAAAGAACATCCCGAGGTCACTTACATGTGCGTATATACAGTGCTCTGGCGTTCGACAGACCCCAACCTGCAGTTTATGTAACTTTTTTGTGGCTTAGCAGAGAAATCAAGCTTAATTTTTACGGTCTATTTTAGAGAACAATTTTGGTTTTTACTGGACCCATTTTAGTTTATTTCTTTGAATAATTCAAGTTTTCTTTTGGTTTTAGAGCCGGATAGGATCATTTATAGCTAGAATCTGGTCTCCATCGAAACAATAAACGAGCTGAGTGGGGCCATGAACAAGCCGAAGACTTCCCGCAGACGCAAATATCCTTAAGTTCTAGAAGACGAGGATGTAGACCTAATAAACAACGAAAGTGACGGGAACAATCCGGACTTCGTTGACAAGAGCGTTGATGTCACTGATGATAGTTCTTAAGACAGTACAATTGGGGAAGATGACGAGCAGCCAATTGACAGACAATCTCATGAGGATGAAAAAAATATTCCTCTTGCTAAGTGAATTCGACAAAAGCAGCAGAGGAACAATACCAACAAGTTCTTCTTCATTGGCAAAGACAGACAAACAAAGCAATATAAGTCTGAGCCGCTTCAAAGCCGAACGAGAGTTTGTAGTCTTGTTAAACATTTTCCAGGTCTGAATGGTCACGTGAGCGAACAGAGACCTAAAACCCTTGAAAAGGCCTGAGACCTTTTCATCGAAGCCGAGATCCTTGAGAAGCTAGTCCTTCACACTAATGGCAAGATTGCCAAATACCGCCTGTGCTATTACCTTAGAAAGTACGTTCACTTGTACATAAGCAAATATACTTGAAACCGGTCGACGCCATAGCGATGCAAGCCTTTTTAGGCCTTCGGTATGTCTCTGAAGTATTCAAGACGGGCAGTGAGGATTGCGAAGATAGTCATTATCTATCATGATCAAAACCATCAGTTTTGTAGCTGATGGAACTAGGCGGGACATTTTTCGCGCTCTGTTGAACCTGAAACGATTCAAGTATCTAGAAAACTGTCTTCGGTTCGATGATAAGAACACAGGTCACGAAAGAAATGGACCTCTAGGTCCTATCAAAGAGACTTCTTTATTACAAAATGTAAAGCTTTATTACTCACCAGGCGAGTAATTGACGATTGATGAAATGCTAGTTGCATTTAGAGAACGGTGCAAATTCAAGATATACAGTCTTTCTAAACCAAACAATTATAGAATCAAGATTGAATGACTAGTCTAATCAAAGATATTCTAATTATCTAACGCCTTTGTCTACAAAGGAAACACCTATGGTTGAAATCCAGAATGCTTCAGTTCCAACACGACCGGTTATGAAGCATGTCAATGACTTGAACAGGTCAAACAGGAGGATCACAGCTGACAACTAGCTCACGTCCATAGAGCCCATTGAAACACTCAGACCCTTGGGAATTACCTACGTAGGCATTGTGAAAAAGAACAAAAGAGAAATTACACCGCCTTTCCTCACTAGTCGCACAAGGGTCCGAAACTCACCCATCTCCGGATTTAGAGACTATCTGGTCCCAATGGAGTATGTTTGGAAGAAAAACAAATCAGTCATTCTTGTTGCGTCGATGAATTTTTCAGCAGCGATTGATCACGAGAGTAGTAAACTAGAGATCGTCATGACGTACAACGCAACGAAAAGTGGAGTGGACAATGTAGACCAAAAGTGCTTTGCTTACACGGCTAGCCGCTGCACAAGATGATGACCCATTATTGTTGTGTGGCATGTGATCATGGCCATATCTGAAGTCAATACCATTATCATTTGGAGTTATTCAGCACCCCAGGAAAAAGATTTGACCAATTAACGTGACTTTCTCTTCAAATTCTCCGTCATTTATGGATTTTGACATCAGTGTTTCATGATAGCTAACCATCATATATGAATATTTTTCACTTTCAACACAGCACGTCTCAAACCTGTTCAGAACGGTGACAAAAGAGCCGTTTCTATAGTTAGTTGTGCCCAGGAAATAAATAATTACAACGCCCCCTTCCCGACTCAAATATAAGCAAAAGAAAGCCGTTACCACTTCCGAGGTTTAAATAGTTTATGAAGCGTTAAGTTGTTTATAATAGTTTAAGAAGCTTTCTTTTCATCTGATTCACAGGAATTAACTTTTTTTGTGTTTAATCATGCATGGTCCGTGAATTCATATTTTAAAGTACATTACCACAAATGACCTTTGAAAAGCGGTAAGACGTTCAGCCTTAGTTCTTTTTTCTTATCTTCTGTTTACAATTTTAATTACACATCACACACAGCAAAAAGCGTTTTTTTCGATGGAATCCAGTAAAGAACAAACCAAAAGGAATTACGCAGCGGCATCACTCAGGTTTGATATCATACCGCAGAAAAGTAGCTTTCATTAGACACATGTGTCATACCATCTTCTATATGAAGATGTAGATTTTTTTGGAAGAAATTACATTATAGTTCAATTATTATGCTTTGTTAACGACAAAAGGCACAATATATAGCAACTTGCTTTCAACTGAGTCCTTATACTGCTCTCTATGACCATCCAGTGCCCCAATAGCAGTGGAGAAAAAAAAGGAGAATACATAAGTGCTACCCATGCCAAAAAAATGTCAGTTTTCGGAAAACTGAAAGTTTTCCGTAAAAAGTTTTCTGCCACGTCAATTCTAATGGTATGCTTTTTGTTTTCATCTGAAACTTATTTTCAGGGGTTTCAGGCTATTTATAAAAATTACCATAAAATTGTTTCGAATTAACATTTTACTCTTAAGACCTATCGAGATGATACATACCATTCCTGAATCAGCTACAACTGGCAATTTTTTTTGTCCCTAACTTATAAGTTGCTTTAACCGTACTTTTCAAAATTTGCCTACTATGGGCCGTGATTCATTCTTAACTAGGTTGCAGTTACCGCTGTAATCATGAATTGAGCCATTTTTAGTCACTTTTCCTCATTGTTCTTTGTTTTTACAATCATACCTAGTGAGAAATTAATATAAACTCATGTTTTCCATATTGTCAGGTCCATTATATATACAAATCAGGACACCTAAGGGTGAAAAATAAGTCCAAGCTATCTAGGTCCTTTTCAGCAAGCTGCCCTATTTTTCCTTATGTTTTCTTTGTCATTTTAAGTTGTGTTTACTTTGATGAATCTGCAAATCTGAGATGTCCTGAGCAGCTTTACAGCTTTGCACTAAGAAGCCTATCAGCTACTTTAATGGCACTGACATGAAGTGTTCCAACTGAGGTATATAAATACGACCATGCTTCTTCACCCAATGGTTAAGTGATTTGCTGAAGGAACTTTGGAAAGAGAGACCTGCCAGAACATAAGAAGTGTCAGCAGTGTGTATTACCAGTCTGGTTCGATCCCGCTTTCTAGGGCTGTAATGAGAAAAGGTTGAGATGGCTATAGGGCATATTCTGCGGATGAACGACGACAGATTGCTAAAGATTGTCCATTTCGGCCAACCATCTAGTGCCGAACGAAAAGCAGGTCGTTCCCGGTTGGGGAGGGGGAGAAGATGTTTAAAGAAAAGATTTAGGGGAAATAGGAACTTCCTGAGAGGGCGTAAAGAGGGAGGAGTCAAATAGATTGGGTTGGAGGGGGACCGTGCGTAGCTGTGTTGGCCTCAGGCGGCTTGGTACTGCAGTGAGTTGTTAGTAGTAGTTGTACCACCAGCGTTCGTTAATTTGATATCTGATTCTTAGTTTAGCAAGGCTTATTATTATAATTATTCTATCTGGTTGATCAAACATTTTTGTTGTAGCTCAGTAGTAAATAAGCTCAGAAATGCCGTACAAGGATAGGACCTTTACTAAAGCTCTCATATTGGCTTACTCAAATGCCTGTTCATATTACATAAAATTGAGGACTAAAGTGGTCTGAGGGTTCAGCAACTTCTAAAATATTAATATAAGAAAGAAAATTTGACAGATACATTCTCTTCCCTTTTTAAGTGGAAATCAAAGCAGGTAACCAAAGTGAAAGATTTTGACAGTTAAATAAAATTTAAGGCATTTTTTATCTTTTAGAACTTAGGTTTTTCATAATTATTCAAAATCCAAGGGTTTTTAACAACAGTTAACAAGGGTATTTTCTTCTTTTGATATTTATTGCTATTTTTTTCCTAAGAAATTGTAAAGTCTAGAAAAGATATGCATTTTTTTTGCCCAATTAGTAGCAGTTCTCTATTAAGCACTAGCCGTAAGACAACTTATTTCAATGAATATCAGTCTACATCGAAAAACCGACAGCGCCATTTCAAGACACAAATATTGCTATTCGATCATTGAGATGATATCAATAAAATTTATATCCCAAATCTTTGTTGCATCAGATTCTTATCATAGTGCCCCGTAGCCTTTTGGTGATAGTTTTATTTGTGATTTACGCCCGCGCCAAACTATTGTCTTGGGATATTTCTATGATCAATTCAAGCAGGGCAGTGCCCGCTGGAGTTCCGATGCTTGGTGCGACATGGAATTGTTTCGTCCTAACTTGTCGATTAGAAAATAACCAACGGGCTTGTCTGGATTTTATGAAACCCTTTCACCTTCAACTCAGTAGGTACCCAAAATTGACAAATTTATGAGAATTACGGGGAAATAAAGCTATATGAAAACCGGTCGTTCTTATCATCAACTCTGAAGCATAGTTAATCTCTTATTTAGAAGAACAAAAAAAAAATCACTGGTCAATAATAATTTAACTTAATCAAGGCAGTGCTAATCGGAAATGCAGAGAAACAGATGTCAACAGAATGCACAAAAACCAGTTGAGAGGAATTATACTTTTAAAAAGGTTTCTTACAAGCAAGCAGCCGGAGCCGTGGGGGAAAACACTCCACCATCCCAATTTTTTTGTCAACTTCGTATCTCATGACATCGTGAAAGGATAGTTTCAAGCACTCAATTGAGTGACTGTATGTCAAACAATAAGCTCTGCATAACCTGCAGTGTGGCTCTATTCCCTAGGACAATAATCAAAGGAAGATTAAGATGGTTAGGTAACATTTCTTAGATGGAGGATATTAAGTTGCAAAAACCCTCCCAGGTATTTTGTTTTCAGTATCGTTGGTGATAGTAATATCCAGAGCTTTTTGTATTTGTTTACACTGCCTTATAAAAGGACTTATCCATATTTTGAATTTTTATTTTCTCGTAAAAAAAACCCGTATTTTGGCAATCACATTGAGGCCAAACATAAAGCAACCCTGTCCTATAGAGGGAGGAGAGGAGGTCATAAGGAAAGAGTTAAAAGAAGCCTTAGTTGCATGAGAAGGTGTAAGAGTAACGCTGTCAGCAGTGTGGGCTGATGAATGAGAGTGTGTAGCTGTATTGGCCTGGGGCGAATTGACACTGCAATAACGTGTTTGTATTCGTGCCACAATTCTAAGAGAATCATTTATATAGTAAAGAGTTTTCAGGGAATACAAATTTTAGAAAGTCAACAATTACAGGAAATACTCTTTTTTCAATGTATGGATATATAGATATTTATTGCCAAAAAAAACCCACAGGGCCATGGCAACAAACAGAAAATTATTCAGTGCAACAATTCAGCAATGCATACTAAATAAAATAGAAAAAACCAGACACACGAAAAAAATCAACTTAAATGTATAAAACGATTTTTTAATTACTGGCCCCATCCCTATCCCTACAAAAAATTTCTACATTTCATGCCCAATTTAATATATATTTCAATGTTTTCAGTAGACCCAAAACTGGAAGAGCCAACTACTAAAATCATTCACTCACTTGCCCCATCTTGCTTGAAAATAAATTTTAACTTAAATCTGGCAATTCAGGAAAAATGACCATAAAGTGAAACAGACCCTCACCAACTTCTCCACACATGGGGCATGAGTAAGGACCATCTATTGATCTTACCATCCCATTTTTTCTTTCTTTCCCCAAGCACTTACAAATTACCCCTCCCTGACATATAACATTTAATTTCATCATTAGTCAAACGCACTTTAAAATAAATATCATAGCACCAGAACTCTTTCGCTGTCAGTAAACTACAGGGCCATCGAGGCTGTGACTTCATACTGCCACTTCTGAATTTCCCGGTCTTTTAACAAATCCTTTAATAGTTTTGCTTCATGACCTATCTCCAGTCCTATTCCCACTCCCTTCATTCCAAACACCTGATAGCCCTCCTTACTATTAAATAATATCATGGTTGCAGCGGCAGCTGCAACCTAGTAAAGAGCGTACTACAGCCCATAGTAATCAAAAGTTGAAAACCGTGTTTAAAAACAAAACTGTCTAGTGAGGAAAAATTGCCATTTGACAGTAAATCAGGAATGATTACTATCGTTTCAGTTAATCTTAGAAGTAAAAGTTTATTGCGAAAAGAAATTTATATTGATTTCGAAAAAGAGCCCGAAACCCCTTAAAAATGTCGTCAAATTGAAATAAAAAGTGCCCCATGGGAATCAGCATGCTCGAAAACCTTTTGTAGGATAGTTAAAGTTCCCCACCTTGAACACCAAGGAAAATGACTTTTTTGCATGGGTAGCACTGATCTGTCTCCCTTTTTGTTCTTTTTATTTCCAGGGCTAGCGATTTACCTGACATCATAGAGTGATTCTTAATAGCTCAATAGAAAGCTGTTTCTAACATCTACGTGCTTTTTTTAAATTCCACTATCTGCAAGTTCCATATGGGACAAAAATGGCACATTGTGTGTCAATCCTCACGGGGGGGGGGGAGGCTAACGGGCTAAAAAAGCATCGTATACAGATGTTTAATAGCTCAAATTAAAGCTATTTCTCATATCTACGTTTTATTTATGAATTCCACCACCTGCAACTGCCAAATGGCACTATAAATGGCACTATTGATGCCATGTCTTAGATGAAACAGCTAGGGGCCTAGGATGCCAAATGGACAATTTTAGTGGCTTTTGGACACTTTTTCACTCTAAGGGACACTATTGGGTTAAAAAGGCAGCTTTTTGAAAAAAAGCACACTTTTTGAACACTTTTCCAAATCAAAAACCAAATGTCTTTATTTTCTTCTTTTTCCTATACAAAGACGACTGCTTTTAATTTGTACTTTACTTTTAAGCTTTGGTAATGTCTTGGGGATTTTTCTTATAGATATTTTTGCGCATATATTTTTCAGCACTTTTTTCACAGGCTTTGAAAATTCATAGTGGCAACCCTGTATATTGGTTAATTTTCTAGATGGACACCAAAAGTGTCACTTTTTGGACGATTTGGGCACTTTTGTCCCTACAAGTTTTGGCAACCCTGCTAGGGGCTAGTGGGCTGCCAGAACTTCTTAGAGAGATGTTTAATGGTTGATTTGAAAGCTATTGCTCATATCTACGTGATTTTGATCAGCTTCGCCATCAATAAGTGCCAAATAGCACAAAAAATGGCACCTTTTGTGCCACTTCTTAAGTTGAAAAGCTTCGAAGTATAAAACGGTACCATTGTAATAATTATGGTCCAAAACCCTTATTTGGAGATTTACTAGGGACCCTCACCGTAAACTCCCCCTCCCAGCCCCCTTAGTAAATCTCATTAGTCCGTTGGAAGAACTCAGTATGAACTCTTTAAAATTTAGGAATGGTAACTATTATTTTGGTTCGTCTTAGAAGTAAAAGTTTATTGCGAAAAGAAATTTATGGTGATTTCGAAAAAGAGCCTGAAACCCCTTAAAAAATGGAGTCAAATCGAAATAAAAAGTGCACCATTGGAATCAGCATCATCGAAAACCTTTTGTAGGATAATTACAGTCCCCCACCTTGAACACCAAGGAAAGTGACTTTTTTGCATCGTTAGCACTGATCTGTCTGCCTTTTTTCCCTTTTTTTTCCAGGGCTAGCGGTTTACCAGAACATCATAGAGAGATACTTAATGGCTCCTTAGAAAGCTGTTTCTCACATCTATGTGCTTTAAAAGGCGGTATATTTGCTTAACGCTAATCTGGAACATATTAGGAACTGTAGTGAATCACTATTTTGTGTTTTTATTTAATAGTTAGCTTATTATTTATTCAATTGAATCATGAATTTACGCTCTATCGTGAAAAATCACTAGATTTAGGTAAAAATCACTAGTTTTGGAGCGAAAATCACTAGCTAGAAAAAAATCAATAGGCAACATAAAAAATCACTACAAATAGTGATAAATTACTAGGGGTGGCAAGCCTGCTTCTCCTGCACACTCCCTTCATTAGAATTTTAGTGATTTCTTATTATATTCAGTGTTTTGAATGATATTTTGTTTGAAATTTTATTTCTTCAGAGAGAGAAGGGACAATTCTTTATGACATCAGTGGCTGCCTTGGTAAATATGATGAAATATTTGAATAGAACAAGCTATCAATATAAATATTTTTCATTCACAAACTGAGGAAAATAATAACAGACTTACCATTTGTTGTTGAAAATCAGTCGTTGAATCCATGGAATTAATTTTTTCTTCAGTTTATGTACTTAGTGAATATGAGATAGTTCAAAATATGAATGATGAACAGTGTTACCAACACCTCGAAACAAAATGTACCACAAATTGTATGAAAAATGTACCTAAGACAAAAAAAAGATATACCTTGACCCAAATTATTTTCCGCGTGTTACGCTTCGCGTAACACGCTGATCGTCGGTGACGTAAAGTACTATCTATGAAAATTTTGGCATAAGACATTTTCATTCACTTTCCTTCTCCATTCCTTTGTTTTTCTTTCTCTTCTAATACAGTACATTACTCCTGACAGCACTTGAAGAAATTGTTCGGAATAACATATATTAGAACAGAAACATTTTACTACAGGCCAACAAAAGTCGTTGTTTTTTGGCCGTTTACGACCATTTATAAACTTGGCAAACTTTAGCAAACTTTTTCAAACTCAAAACAAGCAGAAATTAACAAGAGTTGGGCTCAAAACCCCTATGCCTTCCCAAGGCCAGAACATAACTTGCACTTTACTGAAAAAATATAAATGTTTAATTTAATAAATCAAATAATATTAACATTTTGATTACTAAATATCAGTATATATATATTAAACTGACAATGCACATTTATTTGTATTTTTTTTCAGTAATGCGTAAATTATGTTCTAGCCTTGGGAAGGCATAGGGGTTTTGAGCCCTACTCGTGTTAATTTCTGCTCGTTTTGAGTTTGACTCGGCTATTTATTGTAATTTCTGTTCGTATTAGGTTTCATTTATTTATTGGTGCTGATTTGTGGTGGTTTCACGCTTAGTAGATTATTTGATTTTATTTTTGCTCATTTTTGGTTTAATGAAGTTCTTTGCTTTTCTTTGAAAAACTTATTTTGTTTACAAAGTTTTTAAAATTAATTTCTGTTCGTTTTATATTGACATTGTCTTTTCATAGAAAAAGAAAAATACAGCTGAGATGCCTTATTGGGGATTAGCATTAACGCAGTTCATTTTGATTTAATCTTAAGGCAAAATTTAGTTTTTGAACGTAAAGGGCAAATGAGAAGTTGGGCATGGGAGGGGGATTGGTTGCCCTCCAATCACTTTCCACTATTAAAAAGGGCATTAGCCATTGCATTTTCCAATCGAATTAGCCCTATTCCAAGTTTTTACGACAACTCCATAAATGCGAAGTGCCCTGGTCTAAAGGAAAAAAAAACAACAAATAATACATTGTGCCAACATCATTATGATTTAATCTTAAGGCAAAATGTAGTTTTTAAACATAACGGGCAAATGGGAGGGTGGACGTGGGCGTGGGCGTGGGGATTGGTTGTCCTCCAATCACTTTCCACTATTAAAAGGGCATTAGCCATTGCTCATTCGATTGTAAACAATCGAATGAGCCCTTTTCCAAGTTTCTACGACAACTCCTTCGATACGAAGTGCCCTGGTCTAAAGAAAAAAAAAAAAAAATAATACATTGTGCCAACATCGTTCTTTTCTTAGGCAGCGCGATTGTGCTGTCTGTGATAATTTCCGTTCGTTTTAAGTTTTAATGTTGTTCCTTACTTTCAATTGAAAAACCTTCTTTTTTTTATTTAATCACTGATACAGGTACAGCCAAATATATACATGAGTCTGCAATTTGCCTGAAATAGGACACCTTTCCTGTTGCAGAATCTGAGCAATCAAATGCAGACTGAAACCACTCATCTCATTCAGAAGAGAAGAGACACTCAAGTTCACAGCATTCACCTAACACTGTGGTCAGCAGCCATTTTCACTGCTTTCAAAGTTTGGTAACTACATTTACCGTTTGGTATATATATATATATATATATATATATATATATATATATATATATATATATATATATATATATATATATATATATATATATATATATATATATATATAAGTAGTTGAGCTTGATCGCCTTATTTTTAATTTCTTAAAAAAACTAAGTTTTTCCGAGGCATGTAAAAAGCGAAGTTGAAACTTAAAACGGACAAAAATTATTACTTCACAGCCTATTTAATATATATTAATATAATTAGTATATATAAACCAACTAATAATGTTTCCCTATCCTTTTAGGATTATACAAAACTAGCGCTTTAAGGAAAACACAAAAGTTAAGCATAAAAAACAGGATTATTGATTTAAGAGTAAAAAATGAGTATGTATCCTGACAACACTAAACGAATCTATTAAGTTTTTCATAGTCTTAAACGAGTTTCGACATTAGTAACTTTCAGTTTACAATTAAAACTATCTTAAATTTTAAGCGTAAAACTAAATATTTTTTAATAACCGCGAAATAATTGAACAGCATACAGAAACATTGGATTGATTTATCAAGCAGAATTTTGCTCTCACCAGCTAAATACCAATAGTGGGTAATATACAGTCTTAAATTGTAAGAAATATGCTTTAGTATCACTTGAAATGGAAATCAAATAAGACATAATATGAACTCTGGAAATCCGATTATTTCTCTCTATACAAGAGTGAATTTCAAGCTAAGATGCAAAATTCTAAAGCTAGTCTATAGTCCTAATACTATCAGTATCGCTATACTTCGAATTTGTGTACAAACTAATCATGACATGTCCTTTTAAGACCCGAAATGAGACCGTGTCGTAGGGCTGAGCTATTTCGCAGAAGTGACACCAAATTAAACGTAAAATAATATAGAAAGTCCTAAAATGGATTGTTGCTTTTTCTTAAAAGGGATTGATCCTAAAAGGGAATGATAATATTTTGATTCTATAAAATGTGTTCTTAATTGGTTTGCTTTTACTGTACCATAATCCTATATATTTTGTGTTTTCAGTAAAGCTCTAGTTTTGTATAATCCTAAAAGAATAGGGAAACATAATTAGCTGGTATATTTATACTAGTTATATTAATATATATTAAATAGGCTGTGAAGTAATAATTTTTGTCCGTTTTAAGTTTCAACTTCGCTCTTTCCTTCCCTCGGAAAAACTTTTTTTTTTTTAATTAGTTAAGTAATAGGCTAAGGAAATAATGCTGTATGTTTGTCATCCAAAGGCCGACTTGTAGCAAAATATTAATAGGGCTACTTTTGGTCGATACTAAATAAGGTCACACCCTACTCAGCTCCTCCTGTATTCATGTATGATACTGATAAACCTCAATGAAAGTAATAATTGGAGAAATAATTCCCAGGGATGCTATGGACGGTGATTAATAAAACATTGTCTGAAATTCATGATTATGAAAAATTCAAACTCAACATTATAATGAAGAAAAAAATTATCGCAGTATCCTTTTTAAATATTGTCTAAACACATTTTCTATGAACAGCACAATAGTTATTGAGTTGGTTAATGACATAAGCAGTTTAGGCTACTATTTTACCTAGCATTGGAATGGAGAGAATATAAGAGAACTGAGAAAGTCAGCAAATAGCAGTGATAAATGTATGTCTCCTGAAGCAATCCTAACAATAGATGTGATCTGAAAATTACATTTTTTCGTGTGCGTTTTTATGGCCCATCAATAAGACACAATATGTAAGGCATCAGATTGAAATGAAACGATTCAGTGTTCCTGTTTTGAATTGGTATTAACTTTAAACGAACATAATTCAAATTGACGCCTTATAAGCTATCAGCACATGCGTTCGATTTACGGATCTGAAATTCATAAATAACTTATAAAAATGACCAATGAAATGAATTGGGTTGATTGGTTTGGACCCGCATTGCTTGCTTGATCGTTACACAGCATGTAGATAGGTTTTTCGTTATTGATGTTTGTTAAAAAATATTATACCCCTTCATTTTGTTTTGACAGAGAGCGTGCTCATGTTGAATTATTTGAAACCAAACAGCATCTTTTTTTCTTCTTAGAAAAAAAAGATTGATTAATTGATACTGATTAATATTAGTTTATCTTTTTATTTTTACCTTGTGTTTCTTTTGGTTGTATTTTGTCAGTTCTTCTTTTATTCGGAGTTTCCCATAGGATGAAAATATCTTCAAGATTCTGCTGCTGTTCTTTTCAAGTGACGCCTTCTCCCCACCACCTAGTGCATATCTCGGATTAATACTTGCTCCACCTGGGATGACAAACTTCAGCCACGCGTGGCACACGCCATTTTGTCTAATGCTTTTGAGAAAGGGTTCCGAAAGTAAAATAGCAAAGCACAGTAATAGTGTACAACAGGGCCGTTAATGTAGAGAGAGAGAGAGGCAAAAAGTATCCTCTGAAATATAGGGAGAGGGGTAGTTTCGTACTTGTTTTGTTTTTAATGAAAATGCCAAAAAACTATTCTAAACGGTGCTATCAGCAAAACAATTTTTTTTCGAAACCTGAGGAGGACAGAAAACCTAGGGGACAGCCACTCCCCTACCTCCCCAACTAGCGGTCCTGGGTTATAACCTAGCAAACTAAGAGTGGTTCAGTTGGCGACTGCGATGTTGATCCTTTAGGGGCAGGGTGTTCTGTTGTTGATTTTTTGCTGGAGCGAGAGGGGGGGGAGGGAGTATACTTCCAGGGAGTATTACGATGGATTACACTAATGTGGTATAAGCCTGTGACCTATGACTAGTTCAGTCGGTGAATATAATTGTATATAATATGCTAAATAAGCAAACTTTTTTCTTCAAGTTCTTTAAAGTTTTTAATGGATATCAGGTTTCAGATTAAATGAGAGCTTGGCTTTGCATAAATATTCTGATTTTGAACACAAGATTAGCCATTTCTTTGCTATTAACGACACAGTTCTAAAAGGTGTTTTTAACTATGATGTAAATAATCACACATTTTCTTGCTTTTTCTCTTCTATTACCTTATAGTTTTCAATGGGCTCCAGGTTTCAGATAGAAAGAAAGCATGGCTTTTCCTAGTTATTTAACAAAGAAAAATCATTTTTTGTCCAGCTGAAAGAAGGAAGCAACTTTAAAACTTAAAACGATCAGAAATTATTCCGTATTTGAGGGGGTTCCCCCTCCTGAATCCCTCACCCTTCACCCTAAAATTGCTTTTACTTTTGTTAAAGCTTATTATTCTAATTAAACAGCCCTTGCGTTTCAGGAGCCGTCCTTGCAGAATCTAGACAAAAGTTTAACTTTAGTTTAAAGAGCGGGGCGTTGAGAAGAGGGAAAACACCTCATATAAGGAATAATTTCTGTTAGTTTTAAGTTTTAATGTTGGCCATTATTTTCAGTTGAAGAAAATGTTCGTTTTCTGTTTAATTTCTGATTGTTCTTCAAATGATGACGGAAAATCCGTATCCCGTTCAATGGAAAATCAACCTACGAGAAATCCCTCCATGGAAAGTTCCGCCCCGCGTAAAATATTTCCACCGAGGAAGTTTCTCCGGACTATTCCTTCCTTAGTAAAAATTTCTCTCGGGAAATTTCTTGCGGACGATTCCTCCTGAAAAATTCCCTTTAGTAGAGGCCTAATTCCATTTGAAAAGAAGACTTGATTTTATTTTCTGAGCCTTTTTCAAGTCACGCCAGAAGTCCCGCTCTGTGCAATATTTTTCTGAGAATACCCCTCCCTTCAATGGAAGTTTCTCCCGTTGAAAATTCCACCTTAGAGAATTTTTTGCTGAGATGGAGCAAAACCCCATGGACAATTTCTTCCTTGTAAAATTCCCACTTGGATGAATCCATTAGACAATTCCAGCCATACTGGAAATTTCCTCCGGAAAATTTTCCCGGAATATCTTCACATTTAAAATTGAGTCACCAAAGAGAAAGTAAAACAAATAAAATAAAGTTCATTTGCGAATTCTGGCAAAATCCCCTCTGTAAAATTTCCCCGTGAAAGTTCACTCCTGGAAACTTCCCTCCCCGGAGAAAATTCTCCCTCTGAACCCCCTCCCCTAAAAAGCATCAGCATACTTCCCAATAACAAATACTATATGTAGAAAATGGACGAATTCTATAACTTACAACCTTTTTCCGGGGGGCTGTGAGGGACCATATCATTCCATAGGGGTTGTGAGCCCTAATCACGTCAATTTCTGCTCGTTTTTAGTTTGACTCGGTTATATATGGTAATTTCGTTTCGTTTTTGATTTCATCTATTTATTGATGCTGAGATGTTAGTAGTTTCCTGTCAACACTTTCCTCAACAGCCCTATCCCACCATTCGACACCAATGTTTTCTAAGAGATGCAGGTGGTTGATACGTACTAGGGAATGTTTTTTCTATGGTTTTTATTCTGAAGCAACCTAAGGATGTGGGGGAAACCTTCGGGCCCACCGCTAAATCTTGATTTCTTTGGATGTTACGTAATAGGGCTTTGGGTGTTACGTAATAGGGTTTGTTAGAGTCCACTAGACAAGCAGGGGAATTTTACTAGACATTGTCTTCTTCATGACGTTTTTCAAGACGTGTTTTGAGACATTTTAAGACGTTTTTTAGGGCATTTATTTCTTCAAGACATTTTTCACGACGTTTCAAAACATTTTAAGACTTTTTAAAGACATTTTTCTTCAAGAAATTTTACTTCATGATTTCTTTAGTTCTTACGTAATAGGTAATGTTTACCAGTGTTAAGGAAGACGACTTCTCACACGACTTGCTTCATCAGGCCCCGTGAGGAATCCCCGCTCGTAACTGTGGAGGGCACTCACGTGGGTTGTTAAGTAATAATTTAAGATATTTCATTTTCTTTCAATAAGTTTTTTTTCTTTCAAGGTGGGTTTTTTCAAGATGTTTTTCTCAGGGAACCTTTACATTCCAAAGATTTTGTATCCGCACTAGGATTATAAAGGGATTCTCTTCAATGGACTGGAGCACTAACCAGTTTGACTAAGAAAACCTTTCTAATATTTTGATTTGAAAAATAGATTCTACACGATAACCTATTGCACGCAAGAATAATATCCTGTTAGCGCAAACTAGAATGATTAAATGGTTCGCATACTTCCAAACCTTTCCACATGAGGGCACAAGCGTCCCAGTCCTATTGATTTTGCTCTAATAGATACACCAGCCAATTACAGCATTATTAATGTTCTAAAGTAACCTAGACAGGTTAAGTTACATAACAGATGTTAAATAGCATTGGATTTAGATATTTCATTGTCTAAACGATTAGGTATTGAAGATTCGTCTTGGAACAAGAAATATAATAGGAGACAAACTTTTTATTGTAAATAAAAGTCTTTATTAATAAAAAACAATTATAAAATCATGAAATCACAGAAAGTGGAGTTAAAACACAAAAAGCTTATAAAATATAAGCAAAAATAACCATTAAATTGCAGAAAAGCAGTTAAAGAAAACAGAATTAAAGAAAGGCAGGATCTTCTAGCAACTAATTCCAGGATGGAGGGGGGTGCCATTAAAGGTACATTTATGCCATTTTAAAAGGTATTTCAGAGAGGTTTCAATGGAAATACCATGTTTCTTTGAGCCAAAACTATGCATATTTCATGACGCTGTGACAATACGTGGTTGGTCCACCCCTAGCAAGCAATTCCACGGACTGAGAGGTGCAGGTTTGTTATTAGACGTTAATTCAAGCGATATTAAGAGTTATGTTTTACAGTTTTTAATGGAAATGCCATGTGTCTTGGAGCCAAGGGTATGGATATTCACGCCATTGTGACAATAAGTGGCTATCCCACCCTAGCAAGAAATCCTACAAGGGTAGAGTTGCTATTAGAGATAAATTTAAACCATATTAAGAGTAATTTCTGAGATGCTTTAATGAATATACTTAATTTCTTTGACTGGATGTTAGATTTAAGCCCTCCCCACACCGCTAAAAACTTCATTTATTACCTCCCACCTTAACTTTTAGTAGTAGAATATGTTAGTCCAAGCAATTCACACCACCGTGCACCAATATGATTAGACCTCTGGCACCGTCCAACACCCCCTTATCATTCATAAGATAATTTCCAGATATTTCTTGTTAAAAATCATGCATTAAATCCATTGATTCATGTTTTCGTAGCCCAAAGTTCCGTGCTACACCCTGTCAATTCACATAACCGTGCCGCACTATTACTGGCCCTCTGACACCCTCTGTTCAGGCACACACACGCACAAGACCACCCAAAGTCAGACACACAGGCACACACTCAGTCAATGACACAGACTCAGAGAGAGAGAGAGACAGACAAAAACACACAGAAAGAAAAGCACACACACACACTCAAACGTCCACACAAAGTCGAACACACAGCCACACAAGGGCACACACAGTCAGACACACAGGTACGAGGAGAGAGACAAAAAACAAAAACACATGCAACCACACAAGCTTGGACATACAGACACACACACAAACACAGTCAGACACCCAGACCCGGAGAGAAAAAACAAAAACACAGAGGGAAACACAGACACGCACATAAAATGACAAAAGTCGGACACAAAAGTACACACACACTCAGACACACTAACACGGAGAGAGAGAGAGAGACAAAAACACACAAGGGAAAAATACACACGCACACAAACACACAGTCAGACACACATGCTCACACACAGTCAGACACGTAGTAACAGAGAGAGATAGAGAGAGAGAGAGAGAGAGAGAGAGAGAGAGAGAGAGAGAGAGAGACAAAAACACACAAAGAGAAAACACACACATACACAACCACACAAAGTCAGAGACACATACACAGATAGAGAGACAAAAACACACAGAGGGAAAAACACACACCCGCACAAACACAAACAACCACGCAAAATCGGACACAGACACACACACACATTGTCAAACACACAGGCATGGAAAGAGAGACAAAAGCAAACAGATATAAAACACAAACACAACCACACAAAGTCGGACACATAGCCACAAATACAGTCAGACACACAGAGACCGAGAGAAAGACAAAAAACAGACACACACACAAACACACAAAGTCAGACACACAGGCACACATACAGTCAGACACACAGGCACTAAGAGAGAGACAAAACACACAGGGGAAAAACACACACGCAAACCCAGCCACATATAGTCAGACATACAATCACACACACAGTCAGACATACGGGCACGGGGAGAGAGAGAGCCGAAAACCCACAGGCACAAGGACAGTCCAATACAGAGGAACAGAGAGAGAGACAAAACACACAGAGGGAAAACAAACACACATACACAGCCACACAAAGTCAGACACACAGGCATACACGCAGTCTGATACACAGGCAGAGAGAGAAAGAGAGAGAAAGACAAAAACACTCAGAGGGCAAACACAAACACACACTCAGTCAGACACGAAGGCACGAAGAGAGAGAAACACACACAGTCAGACACACGGGTACGGGGAGAGAGAACCAAAACCACACAGGCACAAGGATAGTCCAATACAGAGGAACAGAGAGAGAGAGATAAAAACACACAGAGGGAAAACAAACACACATACACAGCCATACAAAGTCACACAACCAGGCACACATGCAGTCAGATACACAGGCACAGAGAGAAAGAGAGAGACAAAAACACTCAAAGGGCAAACACAAACCCACACTCAGTCCGACACGAACGCACGAAGAAAGAGACAAGAATAAACAGAGGGGAAAAAAATCACACACACACAACCACGCAAAGTTAGACATACAGGCACACACGCAGTCAGACACACAGGCCCGGAGAGAGAGAGAAAAAAACAGAGGGAAAAACACACATCCACAAACACAACCGCACAAAGTCAGACACACATGCACACACACATTAAGACACACAGGCACGGAGAGATAAACAAAAACACAGAGAGGAAAACGCACATACACACACAAACAACCACACAAAGTCAAACACACAGGCACATACACACACAGTCAGGAACGGAGAGAGAAAAATACACACAAACTAGGAAGCAAAGGCACATACGTACACAGAGGCGTTGAGAGAGAGACAAAAACACACAGAGGGATAACACACGAAGTCAGACTCACAGGCACATACAGTTACCTGTTACCTGTTACCTGTTAGCATTCAGACAGTGAAGGTCTCCGGGTGTGAAATGAACTTGTATTAGCTACGTCACTTGCCCAAAGGACGCTGCTGGGACACACAATTTGGATAATAAGTTTTGACTGATTGCGATTGCTAAAAGTGGGCCCTAAGTAATATCTGGATATTACAAATTACAGGCCCTTGTGAGTAAGTTTTCTTTCATGACTTTTTAAGGATTTCTTAAATTGTGCGGCATTATTGCTGAAAACATAAGAGATGGCTACACCACTAACAAAAGAGCATTTTGACCGGCGAATGGATGAGTTAACTGCTACGATTTCGATGCTACAACAAGAAAATAAGGTGTTGAAGACAGAAAATAAGCTGTTAAAATCGGAACTGATTAAGGTGAAATCGTCTGCACTTCGAGTGGATTTACATACACGGATAAACAATATTCTGCTTCACGGGTCGATAAGCCAAATGAATCTGAAAACCTTCGTGATACAGTAAAAAATTACTTCGGAATAAAACTCGGGATTGCGGATTCTGATCAAATAGGTATCAGTGTCGCGCATAGGGTCAAAAAATTCACCGCGTCTGATGATGGTGTTGGTCCTAGTCTGCGGAGTGGTAGGAAAAAAACAGTTGAGCCTATTTTCGTGCAGCTCAAGAATTATGATCGCTCATTGATTCTTAAAGAATGTGGTAAACTAAAGAAAACGGGCTACAACGTGTCAACTGACTTACCTGCTGAATTAGGAAAGCGAAGAAAGGAATTATTGGCTCTCGGTTACAAGCTGAAAAATGCAAAGGGAGCAGAGAAGGTCAGTGAGACTCGTGTGGTCCATAGTAACGTGAAACTCTGGCTAGAGACAAAAAAGTCAAAAATCTCACAGCAGTGGGTTAAATACGATGATGACTGTTTCGATCCGCTAAAACTGTTTGCCAAAAATGACCCAGAGGAGGCTGTTTCCGACCAGTAGTTTTGTCATTTTTTTTTTCTCCGATATTTAATTTTTATGTATGTGATATCGTGAGAAATTTTTTGAATTATTGTTGAAGCCGCACAGTAATTCTGTTTTAAGTTGTATGGCAGGGAAGGATGTAAAGCGAAAATTTTGTTTTCTTCTTTTTTTGTTTCATATTTGTTCGATTTTCTTTTCTCTTTTTTCATGTTCCCAAAATTCAAGGTATCTAGTTTATTTTTGTTTCCTTTCAGTGTTCCATAAAGAAGTTCAATTGGGTATGTTCATTGTTTTTTACTCCTTGCTCTTCTGGAATTTTCACGACGGACCACCGATTGCAGTTGGTAAGTGATGACTTTTTCTTCAGCTTCATTCCCAAGAGGTATCAGAGATTTTGATATAGATAGATTAAAAAATTTAGAAGAGTCTTATTTAAATCTCAAGCTTATTTTTAATCAAGGAATTGGTCAAGAAAATGATTTCCATTTGTTTGATGATAAAAATTTTCCTAAAAGTAAATATGTAATTTCTAATTTAATTACTGGGAGGTCTTCTGATTCTCAACTTTCTGTATTTCATTTGAATTGCCAAGGACTGTATTCCTCATTTTCTGATCTAGAGTCGACATGTCGGGAGCTTAGACCATATTGTATAGGTCTTTGTGAAACATTTATTACACAACAAACCGAAAGCCTTTTGTATATTCCAGGTTACATTAGCCATTTTCTCCACAGAAAACAGATGAAAAGGGGTGGTATAGCAATTTATATCCGCGACACACACACGGTTCAAATTAGGCAAGACCTTACACGTAATACTGAAGGAATTTTCGAGTCGTTGTTCTTAGAAGTATGGCTGTCCCCAAATAAAAAATTTATTGTGGGTGAAATTTATCGTTCTCCGTCAGGGTCAACGTCTCAGTTATTTTAGTATTAACCTCAGTATTCCGCTAAAGGCTGAAGCAGCAGATTTGCTAAGAAATAAGGCAGGTTCAGGCCTATACCCTGCCGTTACGATTCCAACACGGGTTACTGAGATTACACATTCACTTATCGACAACATATTCAGCTCATTGTTCCAAGAGTCAGTGGCAGTCCTCGTCAGTGACACATCAGACCACTTCCCCATTCATGCAACACTCGCCCTTTCAGATCCAGCTAAGATAAGGTCCCAAATCAACCCTAAGTTGGCAATTATATGTTTAACAGAGGAAAACTTGAAGAATTTAAAACAGGAGCTAGAGCAATTAAACTGGGATGACGTAATGGAGATTCTAGATATAAACAAAGGATTTGGGTCATTTCACGCGACGTTCTTGGGTGTATACAGTAGATGTTGCATGAGAAAACCGAGAACTAATAAACGACAAAAAGACCAGCCACCTAGCCCCTTGATGACGGATGGTCTTCTGGCCTGTGTGAATAAGAAAAACCACCTTTGGGGAGAGCTTAGACACTTGCCAGGCTTAGCGCGGATAGAGGAGTATGATCAATACAGGAAAGTCCTTCGGACTGTGGTACGAAGAGCAAAGTGTGGCTACCTGCAGCAAAAGCTGACGTAAAGCGGGAAGAATGGTCGAAAAGTTTGGCAAATTATCAACTCGGTTCTACGGCCAACCACTAAGTCTTCCACATTACCAGCGAAATTGGTCGTGAATGATGAAGAAATTACAGAACCTACACAGGTTGCCGCATCGCTGAGTACATTTTTCGCAAATATTGGCGATACCACATCAAATTCCGTCGGGATAGCATCTAAGTCATACAAAGAATACCTTGGTCAGAAGTGTATGAAATCAATGGCAGTGAGTCCTGTAACACCAGGTGAGCTCGAATTACTCGTAAAAAATTTGAAGGGCTCTTCTGCTTCAGGTTTTGACCTGGTCCACACAAAGGCACTGAAAGCAGTAATGAAGACCATTGCTGAGCCGCTAACTTACCTTGTAAATCTTTCATGAGATAAAGGGGTCTTTCCTGAAATGTTAAAAAAGGCAAAGATAATACCTCTTCACAAAGGTGGAAGTCATACAGACACAGAAAATTATAGACCAATCTCAATCTTATCAGTTTTCTTGAAAGTCTTTGAAACGCCATTGAAAAACCAGCTTTACCAATATTTAGATGCCAAAGGCTTTTTTAACAGCCGCCAATTCGGGTTTAGGGCTGGCCATTCAACCGAAGACGCCCTTACTTCACTAAGTTTATTCGTAAACAGAATCCTAGATTCGGGTGCTTTACCTGCAGCAGTGCTTCTAGATATCAAGAAAGCGTTTGATAGCATGCACCACGAAATATTACTAGGAAAGCTGGATCATATTGGAGTTGGTGGCCAAGTCCTAGACTGGTTTAAGTCTTACCTGGAAAATCGTCGAATTTACACAGGAAATGACTATACAAATGATGTCGTAGTTAATTGCGGGATGCCACAGGGCTCTAAATTGGGACCGGTATTGTTTCTTGTTCACGTAAATGATCTTCAGCAAGTACTGACTCCTGCAAGTCGTATCCCTTATTGCTGCAAACTATGTCACCCACAAACGACGCCGGGGTCTATAGTAGAAGCCGAGGACGAACTAACGGCATTTGCGGATGATTCACTTATGGCAAGCTCAGAATGGAACATCAAGTCTCTCAAAACGAAGCTACAAGACATTCTTGAAGAAACGTACCTCTGGATGGACGCAAATCGTCAAGTCATCAACATTGACAAATCGAGTGTTTTATTTTTTTCACGTATAGATTCGCTGGCTCCTGATGTGATTGGTATTGAAACCTCTCGTGGACTTATCAAGAGACCAGAAAAAGGACACGTTCGTTACCTAGGGGTTTTAATCGACGAAAACCTCTCGTTCAGACACCACATAGCAAGTGTCGAGACGAAGCTTTCAAGGAACCTTGGAATCTTGAGAAAACTCAGTCACCATGTCCCTAAAAAAATACTGATCCTGATTTACAATGCAGTTATCAAGCCTCACATTCAATATTGTTCTATAGTTTGGCAATCTAATTTCAAGACACATCTACAGAGACTAAACTCAGTTCACAATAAAGCACTTCAAATTTTAGGCCCAGCACCAAACAGACTATCAATGGCATCACTTTACAGACTATCTTGCACCGTTTTTTGTTTCAAATATTTTTCAGGAACACTCCCATCACCATTTAAAGGCTTATTCACACTAGCATAACAAATCCATAGTTTAAATACACGATCTTCATCAGATATTTACATACTCCCGACACCGACAGCTAGGTCAGAATTTTCTCCTAGAATTGCGTGTGCTAGAGAGTGGAATGCACTTCCGCAAGAGCTGAGGTCATATAGGTCTCTCGGCTCCTTTAAAAAGAATGTGAAAAAATTTCTAAAAGATTAAATATTTTTTTACTGGATTTATTTTATTATTATTATGTTTAGAATTTTTCGATATTATTATTAATTATCATATTTTAGTTTGATACTTCAAGGGGTGTGAGTGGAGGAGAAGTTGTGTTAAATTTATTGTAATTTGATGGCGGTTCGGGGTGGAAATTGGAGAGGACAGGAGGCCACGCTGTATTTAGAATGTGTAATTATTACGGGCCCAAACGTGCATCAATGCACAAGGAATTAAGTTAAGTGTATTTTTATATATATATTTTTGAATTAAAACCCATATTGAACTGAACTGAACTGAACGTAGAGAGAGAGAAAACACACTGAGGGAAAAACACGCACACACACAACCACACAAAGTCTGATACACACTCAACACACAGGCATGTTGACAGAGACAAAAACACTCAAATATAAAACAAACACACACACACACAACCATACAAAGTCAAACACACTTGCAGTCAGACACACAGGCACGGAGAGAGAGACAAAATACACTGAGGGAAAAACACACACTCTCACACACAGCCACGCGAAGTCTGACACACACTTAAACACACAGCCAAGGGGAGAGAAACAAAAAACACAATGACGGAAAAACAAACGCAAACACACGCACACACTCTCACACACAGCCACGCGAAGTCTGACACACACTTAAACACACAGCCAAGGGGAGAGAAACAAAAAACACAATGACGGAAAAACAAACGCAAACACACGCACACACACAGACAAAACCACACAAAGTCAGACAAATGACATACACACACAGTCAGACACACAGGCACGGAGAGAGAGACAAAAAACACACAGAGGAAAACACACACACACAAACACACAAAGTCAGACGCACAGACACACACAACCAGTCAGGCACACAGGCACGGAGAGAGAGAGAGAGCGAGAGAGAGAGAGAGAGAGAGAGAGAGAGAGAGAGAGAGAGAGAGAGAGAGAGAGAGAGAGAGAGAGAGAGAGAGAGAGAGAGAGAGAGAGAGAGAGAATAAAACACACAGAGGAAAAACACACTCGCACAGAGACACACACATACATAACCACACAAAGTCAGACACACAGCCCCACTCACAGTTAGACAAATAGGCAGGAAGAGTGGCAAAAACACATACAGTGAAAAACACACACAAACACATGCAAACTCGCACTGTTTTCTAAGGATTTGGTCTTTTTCTTACATGCTAATAGGCTCAGTTAACCTAGCCATGCTAAGTTAGGTTAGGCCAGGTTAGATGGCACGCTATCTAGACTAAGATAACTTAGGCTGTGTAGGTCAAGTTAGTGCGAGTTTGCATATGTGTGTGTTTGTGTTTTTCCTTGTGTATTTTTACCTCTCTCAGTGCCTGTGTGTCTGACTAGTTGTTTCCCTGTGCGTCTGACTTTGTTTGGTTGCGTGTGTGTGACCTTGTTTGGTTATGTGTGTGTTTGTGTGTAAGTTTGTGTTTTTCCCTCTTTGTGCTTTTATCTCTCTCCTTGCCTGAGTATCTGACTGTGTGTGTGTGTGTGCTGTCTGTCTGACTTTGTGTGGCTGTGTGTGTTTTTTCCATCTGTGTGTTTTTGTTTCTCTCTCCGTGCTTGTGTGTCTGACTGAGACTGTGCCTGTGTGTTTGACTTTGTGTGGTTGTGTGTGTGTTTGTGTTTGGGTGTATTTTCCTCTGTGTGTTTTTTGTCTCTCTTTCTCTCCGTGCTGGTGTGTCTGACGTTGTGTGGTTGTGTGTGTGTCTTTTTCCCTCTGTGTGTTTTGTCTCTCTCTCTCCATGCCTGTGTCTATGATTTTGTGTCACCCTTTGTTTGGTTGTGTGTGTGTGCAATTTCTGTTAGTGTGTTTTTGTCTCTCTTTGTGCCTGTGTGTCTGACTGTGTGTTTTCCCTCTGTGTGTTTTGTCTCTTTCTCAGTGTCTGTGTGTGTGTGCCTTTGGGTCGGGGTTTGTGTGTGCATATTGCTATCTCCGTGCCTGACTGTGTGTGTGTGCCTGTGTGTTTGACTTTGTGTGGTTGTGGGTGTGTGTGTTTTTCCCTTTGTGTTTTTTATCTTTTTCTCAGAGTCTGTGGGCCTGACTGTGTGCGTGTGTGTTTGTCTGACTTCGTGTGGTCGTGTGTGTGTGTGTGGTTTTTTCCCCTGTTTGTTTTTGTCTCTCTCTCCGTGCCTGTGTGTCTGACTGTATGTGTGCTTGTATGTGTGACTTTGTGTGGTTGTGTGTGTGTGTGTGGGGGGGGGGGGGGGGTTATTTCTGTGTTTTTGTGTCCCTATTTGTGCCCTTGTGCCTGACTGTGAGTGTGTCTGTTTGTATGCCTTTGTGGGATTGTGTGTGTGCGTTTGTATGTTTTCCCTCTATGTGTTTTTGTCTTTTTATCCGTGCCTTTGTGTCTGACTGTGCGTGTGCCTTTGTGTCTGACTTTGTTTGGTTGTCTGTGTTTTTTCCCTCTGGGTATTTTTGTTTCTCTCTCTGTGCCTTTGCGTCTGACTGTGTGTGTTTCTGTGGATCTGACTTTGTGTGGTTATGTGTGTGTGTCTCTCTGTGTGTGTGTTTTTTCCTCTGTGTGTTTTGTCTCTCTTTTTGTGCCTCTGTGTCGGAATGTGTGTGTGCCTCTGTGTTTTTGTCTTTCTCTTCGTGCCAGTGTATCTAACTGTGTGTGTACTTGTTTGTCTTACTTTGTGTGGTTGTATGTGTGTGTGTGTTTTCTTTCTCTGTGTGTTTTTCTCCCTCTCTCCATGCCTGTGTGTTTAACTCTGTGTGTTAATTTCCGTGACAGCCCTTGATTTTGGAAGACACACCCCCAGATTACCGTGAGAACACTGTTTTAAACGTCTAGCATGTGTGTGTTACGTCATAGCGAATGTTTAACTATGCAATTGGGAATGTTTACTTTTATTTGTTATTCTTTAAGAAACCCAAGGATCGGGAAAAACCTTTAAAAATCCTAAGGATGTAGGGGGAAACCTTCAGGCGGTCCTTTACACTAGAATTCACCTTTAAAAAACTATGAGGATTTGTTTACCCCACAAATTTACTTTAAAAACCTACATTTCCCCCAGGAATTTCCTTCAAAAACCTAATGGTTTCATTTAAACACTCTGTGAATGCTTCTTTACTCTAAGATTTCCCTTTAAAAACCTACATCACCCCAGGAATTTCCTTAAAAAACTAATAATTTCATTCTAAAAATTCTGTCTGGCTCTTTTACCCCGAGAATTTTCTTAAGACACATATGAGAACTTGTTTACCCCAGGAATTCTCCTCTAAAAACCTACATTACCCCCAAGAATTTCCTTTAAAACCTAATAGTTTCATTTAAAAACCCTATGACGGATCCTTTACCCGAGGAATTTCCTTCAAATAAAACATTTCCCTAGGATTGTTCTTTAAAAACCTACATTACCGAGGATTTCACCTATAAAAAGCCTTCAAGGCCCGCAACATCAGGATTATCCATTTGATTTCCATTTGGAAACCTTGTTCCTTTAAAAACCTTCAGGGAGCCCGTCCCTAAAGTAAGGGCATAGTCCTAATATTTTCGTGCTTTAGACGGCCATTTTATGCGAACAAAATTCTCCGCCATTTTTTAAACAGCGAGAATCGATTTCTAACGAGCATTGATGATATTAGGCTACTCTGTAGGCTAAACTAACTTGTCTCTTCGAAAACCCGGGATTCCTTTACTATCAGGTTTACCGATAGGACCTTTTTTGCTGCCAACAATATTCGGATGGTAAGGCATGGGTGTCACCACTTATTGATGCAAACATGGTGCTACGCCACTTACTGGAGGGGAAAGCCCCGCTGGTGTCAAATACTTGAATGGGATGCCCGCGCTTACCCCAACGCTTCTGTAAATATAGGGTACGTTAACACTCACTTTACAATATACCATGCTCCAGGGTATGGTAACGTGTTCGAACAGTCAAATGGCCAAACTCTAAGGCCAAGGGTGCACCCAACCCGGGTCACCACTAAATTCTTTAGCTATTTCCTTGGGGGGTAAACTGGCCGCCCTGTCAATATGATATTGAAGGTATTTCTCGCAGCTCTTTTCCTACCCTGTCTGGGCTCCTGGAAAAATAGTCTACACAGCTATAGAAAATAGCTTACTTGTAATCGTCCAAAAGAAGTTCACAAAGAAACATAAATATAACTCTGAAAAAACAGACTCCCTATACGGGTTCTCCACGTAGACTAACTATTGAAACATTGTTTCTGTACAACAAACTTTGTATAGGGGTGTGCTTTTGCATGGCCCTGGCCAATCCTCTAAATCAACATACAAATCTATTCTACTTGTCCAAACTATTATCTTTTATTGGCCAAGATCTAGGAGACCAATATAGAATTTAACTTCAAGGCTTACTTATTGCGAAATCATCTAGCCTACCAGTCAGAGTTTAAATTATGACTTGTAAATTTCTTGTAGGCAAATATAATTACAGAAAAGAAAATAGGTTATTTATCTGAAAAGAAAAGAAGCAAAGGGTGGAACCCTAGCAGTTACAAAACAAAATCTGTGATTACAAAACAAATCAAAATTACAATGGAATAAAGGAAAGTTTAGCGTCATAAACACCAGAAATGAAGCCAGAATGAATTGAATTCAGGCCAGAACTTCCTCATTCAACTGAAATTGCTGATTTGCCACCCTATGACTTAAGACTAGAAAATAACACGACGATTATGCTAATAGATGATTTAGATATTGCGTAATATATGTGTAATGGAACATGCCTGGTCGTTACTGGATTAAATAACAACGTAGTTAAAGAAAAATCGTTATTGTGGAAAAGATAGAAAATAAGTTTTCTTCGTATCTTTCACGTTATTACACTTTATACAAGATGAAATTATTCAAGAATTATAAAATTATACAAGATTGTATAATTAAATTTAACAAGATGATTGATGCATCCGAAGAGCTAAATTAAAAGGCATGGGACAATGTCTGAGGTAATGATGAGCAAAATGAAGCGCAAGGATATTTGTGGTAAGAAGACATGTGACAACGGGGATCAAACGCATCGTAAATGAAAATGATACAAAACAAAATCTACGGTAAGAGGACAAGAAATAGCAAGAATCACATCGAAGTGCAAACAAAAATAATGCACAGTGAAATCTGCGGTTAGAAGAGAAGCATCAGCAAGAATCACAGCGAATCACGAACAAAAATAAAGCAAAACTGTATTTATGCTTAAAGACTTGCGACAACAAGTGTCTTAACAAATGGAAAACAAAATCATGCAAAACGAAACACGTGGTTTGAAGACAAGCATCACCGGGAATCAAAATGAATTGCAAACGAAAGTGATGCAGAACTAAATTTGCGGTTGAAACGCCAGCGACAATGAATATGATCAATCTATACGACGCATTTGCAAAATAATAAAAATTGCTATGGAGTGAAGCAACACGTTATTTCAAGAGGATCACAATGAATCACAAATGAAAATAATGCACAGGGAATCTACGGTTAGAAGACAAACAATAGCGAAAATGACATCGAATTGCAAACGAAAAAGACACATAATGAAATATGCCGTTAGAACACAAGCAGCCGCGAGAATCACAACGAATCGCCAGCAAAAATAATGCATTCCAAGATTTGCACTTAAAAGACTTGTAACAACAAGCATCACAATGAATCACACACGAAAATGACACACAACGAAATCTGGGGTTTGAAGAAAAGCGACAGCAAGAATCACAAGTAGAAAGGCCTCAGAAGGTCGTGACGGGGCTCCTTATATGGGCATAGAATACTGACGGGGCACCAAATAAGGGCATAGCCTCCCTAGGGAGAATGATTGCGTAATCGGTCAATGACCTCTTTTTCCAAGGTCGATTTATTTGATGTTTCTATGCGTAATAACTCCGGAACGACTGTTGCACATGCGCATTGAATTCTAACGGGAACAATGTTAATGATCTAGGACTCGAGGGGGAAGTGAATTTCCGAGATTGATTGCGTAATCAAAGTTTGTCAACAACAACAACATCGACCTTGACATTCGCTGAGAGCATGTACATACAACAACAACAATATCGACCTTGGAATACCTGTGCTGTCGACTTCAATTCACCTATCGTGAATCAATAATTCCTCTTAAAAACAACAAATTAATTTCCCCTTTCTTGAGAGATCAATCAATCAATGACATCATCTGTCAGACTTTAAAAATTTTCGCCTAGAAACATTTCTCCAGGAATAGATCCAAATCATTAATGTCTTTGCCTCGGGAACAGTTCTACTGGTCGAACTCCAAAGGATATTAATAACCAAAGGCCATGGAAACAATTAGGCAAGAAACATCTTAGCGATGAATTGTTTTAGCGCGCGAAAAGGTTTCTTATTAATTTGAAATGCGTTAGCGCAGAGATGCCAATAACAAAGGAACACGCTGAATTTACGTTTAGGGATTATTTGGGCAAAACCGTTTTAGACAGGTTATGGAACTATTTCGGCGAAACAGATAGAGACATTTTAAAAGAAGATTTTGAAGAGATTTTAGAAGAGAATTTAATGGTGAAACTCTGTGGTCGTTATAATACACAAGTTTCATTTGAAGAGTGTTGTGAGGTCCTCTAACCCAACCCCAAAGGGTTCCAATCCTCCTACCCCAACCCCAAAGGAAGCCCCCAGTCCTCAAAGCCCCCCAAGCTCCCAAAGGGCCACCGGCGCCCCCAAAGGCCCACCCAGACCCCCAAAGGCCATCCCCAGGCCCCAAATGTCCCCCAGGCCCCCAACTGTCCCCCCGGACCCCCAAAGGCCCTCCAAGTGCCCCAAAGGCCCACCCCCCGTCCCCAAAGGTCCCCCCGGCTCCCAAAGGACCACCGGCCCAAAAGGGACCCACACACCCACAAAGGCTCTCCCCGAGCACCCGTCTTTCGTTGATGTGTGTTGTCTGAAACCTATGATTTGGGATGTGTAGTTTGCTACTTCAGGCTTTTCTGAGCTAAGGTTTCCTAGTATTTCCTAGGTGAATATTGTCTAAAACCAATAGTTTGGGATGATTAGTTTGCTATTTCAGGCTTTTATGAGCTAGGTTTCTTAGCCTTTCGTCGGTGTGTGTTGACTGAAACTTATGATTTGGGATATATAGTTTGCTATTTTTGACTTTTCTGAGTTGGATTTCTTAGTCTTTCATAGGTGTGTGGTGTCTGAAACCTATGATTTGGGATGTGTAGTTTGCTATTTTCGACTTTTCTGAGCTGGATTTCTTAGCCTTTCATAGGTGAATGCTGTCTGAAAATTATGATTTGGGATGTATAGTTTGCTATTTCAGGCTTTTCTGAGCTAAGGTTTTCTAGTATTTCGTAGGTGAATGTTGTCTGAAACCAATAGTTTGGGATGAGTAGTTTGCTATTTTTGACTTTTCTGAGCTAGGTTTCTTAGTCTTTCGTTGGTGTGTGTTGACTCAAACCGATGATTTGGGATATGTAGTTTGCTATTTTTGACTTTTCTGAGCTGGATTTCTTAGTCTTTCATAGGTGTGTGTTGTCTGAAACCTATCATTTGGGATGGGTGGATTGCTCCTTTTGACTTTTCTGAGCTGGATTTCTTAGCCTTTCATGGGTGTTTGTTGTCTGAAACCCATAGTTTGGGATGACTAGTTTGCTATTTTTGACTTTTCTGAGCTAGGTTTCTTAGCCGTTCATAGGTGAGTGTTGTCTGAAACCTATGATTTGGGATATGTAATTTGCTATTTCCGACTTTTCATAACCGGATTTCTTAGTCTTTCGTAGGTGTGTGGTGTCTGAAACCTATGATTTGGGATGTGTGGGTTGCTATTTTTTTGACTTTTCTGAGCTGGATTTCTTAACCATTCGTAGGTGTGTGTTGACTGAAACCTATGATTTGGGATGGATAATTTGCTATTTTTGACTTTCCTGAGCTAGATTTCTTAGCCTATCATATGTGTGTACTTTCAGAAAATTATGATTTGGGAGGTGTATTTTGCTTTTTGGACTTTTCAGAGCTAGGATTCTTAGTGACTCATAGGTGTTTGTTGTCTGAAACTTCGAGTTTGGGATGAGTAGTTGGCTATTTCAGACTTTTCTGAGCTAAGGTTTCTTAGTATTTCGTAGGTGAATGCTGTCTGAAACTTATGATTTGGGATATGTAAATTACTATTTCGGGCTTTTCTGAGTTGGATTTCTTAGTCTTTCATAGGTGTGTAGTGTCTGAAACCTATGATTTGGGATGTGTAGTTTGCTATTTTCGACTTTTCTGAGCTGGATTTCTTAGCCTTTCATAGGTTTGCGTTGTCAGAACATTATGATTTGGGATGTGTAGTTTGCTATTTTAGTATTTTCTGAGCTAAGGTTTTCGAGTATTTCGTAGGAGAATGTTGTCTGAAACCAATAGTTTGGGATGAGTAGTTTGCTATTTTTGACTTTTCTGAGCTAGGTTTCTTAGTCTTTCGTTGGTGTGTGTTGACTGAAACCTATGATTTGGGATATGTAGTTTGCTATTTTTGACTTTTCTGAGCTGGATTTCTTAGTCTTTCATTGGTGTGTGTTGTCTTAAACCTATGATTTGGGATGGGTGGATTGCTACTTTTGACCTTTCTGAGCTGGATTTCTTAGCCTTTCATAGGTGTTTGTTGTCTGAAACCTATAGTTTGGGATGACTAGTTTGCTATTTTTGACTTTTCTGAGCTAGGTTTCTTAGCCGTTCATAGGTGAGTGTTGTCTGAAACCTATGATTTGGGATATGTAATTTGCTATTTCTGACTTTTCAAAACCGGATTTCTTAGTCTTTCGTATGTGTGTGATGTCTGAAACCTATGAGTTGGGGGTGTGTGGGTTTCTATTTTTTTAATTTTCTGAGCAGGATTTCATAGCCATTCGTAGTTGTTTTTTGACTGAAACATATGATTTGGGATGGTTAATTTGCTATTTTTGACTTTTCTGAGCTAGATTTCTTAGCCTTTCATAGGTGTTTCCTTTCAGAAAATTATGATTTGGGAGGTATAGTTTGCTTTTTGGACTTTTCAGAGCTAGGATTCTTAGTCACTCATAGGTGTATGTTGTCTGAAACTTCGAGTTTGGGATGAGTAGTTGGCTATTTCAGACTTTTCTGAGCTAAGGTTTCTTAGTATTTCGTAGGTGAATGCTGTCTGAAACTTATGATTTTGGGTATAGTATTTCGTAGGTGAATGCTGTCTGAAACTTATGATATGGGATAGGTAAATTACTATTTCGGGCTTTTCTGAGTTGGATTTCTTAGTCTTTCATAGGTGTGTGATGTCTGAAACCTATGATTTGGGATGTATAGTTTGCTATTTTCGACTTTTCTGAGCTAGGTTTCTTAGCCTTTCATAGTTATGTGTTGTCAGAAAATTATGATTTGGGATGTGTAGTTTGCTATTTCAGGCTTTTCTGAGCTAAGGTTTTCTAGTATTTCGTAGGTGAATGTTCTCTGAAACCAATAGTTTGGGATGAGTAGTTTGCTATTTTTGACTTTTCTGAGCTAGGTTTCTTAGTCTTTCGTTGGTGTGCCTTGACTGAAACCTATGATTTGGGATATGTAGTTTGCTATTTTTGACTTTTCTGAGCTGGATTTATTAGCCTTTCATAGGTGTGTGTTGACTGAAACCTATGATTAGGATGAGTGTTTTGCTATTTTTGTCTTTTCTGAGCTAGATTTCTTAGCCGTTCATAGGTGTGTGTTGTCTGAAACTTATAATTTGGGATGTGTAGTTTGCTATTTGAACTTTTCAGAGCTATGATTCTTAGTCCGTCATAGGCGTTTGTTGTCTGAAACTTCTAGTTTGGGATGAGTAGTTTCGATATTTCAGGCTTTTCTGAGCTAAGGTTTCTTAGTCTTTCATAGGTGAATGATGTCTGAAACCTATGATTTGGGGTATGTAAATTGCTATTTCGGGCTTTTCTGAGTGGGATTTCTTAGTCTTTCATAGGTGTGTGTTGTCTGAAACCTACGATTTGGGATGGGTGGATTGCTACTTTTGACTTTTCTGAGCTGAATTTCTTAGCCTTTCATAGGTGTTTATTGTCTGAAACCTATAGTTTGGGATGAGTATTTTGTTATTTTTGACTTTTCTGAGCTAGGTTTCTTAGCCGTTCATAGGTGAGTATTGTCTGAAACCTATGATTTGGGATATGTAAATTAATATTTCGGGCTTTCCTAAGCTAGATTTCCTAGTCTTTCGTTGGTGTGTGTTGTCTGAAACATATGAGTTGTGATGGATTGATTGCTACTTTTGACTTTTCTGAGGTGGATTTCTTAGCCTTTCATAGGTTTTTGTTGTCTGAAACCTATAGTTTGGGATGACTAGTTTGCTATTTTTGACTTTTCTGAGCTAGATTTCTTATCCTTTCATAGTTGTGTCCTTTCAGAAAATTATGATTTGGGATATGTAAATTACTATTTCGGACTTTTCTGAGTTGGATTTCTTAGTCTTTCATAGGTATGTGTTGTCTGAAACCTATGATTTGGGATGTATGGGTTGCTATTTTTGACTTTTCCAAGCTGGATTTCTTAGCCGTTCATAGGTGAGTGCTGTCTGAAACTTATGATTTGGGATGGTTAATTTGCTATTTCCGGCTTTTATTAGCTAGGTTTCATAGCCTTTCATAGGTGTATGTTGTCCGAAAATTACGATTCGGGATGTGTAGTTTGCTATTTGAACTTTTCACAGCTAGGATTCTTAGTCCATCATAGGTGTTTGTTGTCTGAAACCAATAGTTTGGGATGACTAGTTTGCTATTTCAGACTTTTCTGAGCTAGATTTCTTAGCCGCTCATAGGAGTGTGTTGTCTGAAACTTATGATTTGGGATATGTAAATTACGTTTTCGAGCTTTTCTGAGTTGGACACTTCTAAATTTTTCCACACACGAAAACTTACACACACACACGTCAAAACTTACACACACAAAAGCTTAGACACACAAAAACTTACACACACACACACACACAAACACTTACACCCACACGCAAAAACTTACACCCACACGCAAAAACTTACATGCACACAAAAACTTACATGTACAAAAAAACTTACACACACAAAAAAACTGACACACACGCACACAAACTCACACACACACACAAAAACTTACACACTCACACGAAAACTTACGCGCACACACACAGACACACACACACAGACATACAAAAAACTAACACCTGCACACGAAAACTTACATGCACATAAAAACTTACATTCACACACAAACTTACACACACGCACGAAATCTTACACTCACACACAAAAACTTACACACACACACACTAAAACTGACACACACACACTAAAACTTACACACACAAACACACAAAAACTTACACACACACATTAAAAATAACACACACACACACTAACACCAACACACACACGCTAAAACTAACACACACAAAAAATTACACACACACACACACACACACACAAAAACAAAAACATGCACACAAAAACATACATGCACACAAAAACTTACATGCACACACAAAATAACACCCACACACACACACACACACACACACAAACAAAACTCACACAATAACAAAATAACACTCAAGATATAATACACAAACATGCCCAATAATACAATAACACAATCAATTACACACACACGCACACACACACACACAAAAACATAAAAAAGAAAACAAAAACAAAAATGCACATAAAAACTTACCAGCTCAAACAAACATAAACACACACACACACACACACACACACACACACACACACAAAACTTACACACACACGCCAAAACTAACACACACACAAACTTACACACACACACAAACACACACACACAAAAAAAAAAAAAATCAACACAAAAAAAAAAAAACACACACACTCACAAAAAATTACAAACACACACACACACACACACACACACACAAAACTAAAAAACACACACACGACAACACACACACACACACCCAAAAACTAAAACAAACACAAACTTACACAAAAAAACAATCAAACAATCAATCAATTACACACACACACACACACAAAAACTTACACACACACACACAAACACACACAAACTTAAAAACACACACACACAAACTTACACACACACAAAATATATTTGACAAACACAAAATTAAATCAAAAAACAAACAAAAACAAACACACTCATTCAAAAACTAACATGCGCAAAAAAACTTACAAGCACAATAAAAATTACACACACACACAAAAACTGAAAAACACGCAAAAAACTTTACAAACACACACAAAAATACACACACACAAAAACTAAACCCAAACCACGCACAAACACACACACACACACATTACAAATGCCCACGAAAAAATAAAAGCACACACACAAATAAACAAACACAAACAAACACACACGAACACTGACACACATACACGTCAATACTTACACACACAAAACATTACACACACACACACTAACACACACACACACAAAAACTGACACCCACACGCAAAAACTAACATGCACACAAAAACTTACATGCACACAAAAACTTACACACACAATAACTAACAAACACGCACAAAAACTTACACACACATACAAACACAGACACACACACACACTAAAACTTACGCACACACACCAAAACTTACACACACCCACGCCAAATCTTACACACACACAAAAACTTAAACACACTTACCATATCACAGTTACATTGTATAAATTTTTCAAATTTTATTTTGAATTTCTGTCGTGAAATGCAAGAGTTGGAATATTTCAGTAGTGACTTGTTGTGCTTTACCTTCTGACAGTTACATTCTCTTGATTTTTTGAAGTTCATTTTGAATTTCTGTCATGAAATGCAAGAGTTGGAAAATTGGGGTCTTAGTCCACCAACCCGAATGGTGGAAATCCACTAGCTCAGTATTGGGGTCCCAGTCCACCAGCCGGAACGGTGGAAATTCACTAGCTCAGAATTGGGGTCTTAGTCCACCAGCCTGAATGGTGGAAATCCACTAGCTCAATTTTGTGGGCTCAGCCCACCAGTCTGATTGATGGAAATTCACTGTTTATGTTAGGTTAGGTTAACTTATATTGTGCTCTGATGTTAAGTTAAACTACACGTTTGCTGCGCGTCTGTTTAGGTTAGGATCGATTTAGTTTGGTTAGGGTAAGTTAGGTTAGGTTAGCCCATGTACGCTTCACGTAGGTTAGCTGAGGTTAGGTGAGAGACAGGCAAAAAGTGAGGTGTATGCTTAGGTTAGGTTAGATTAAGTTAGGTTAGGTTAAGTTAGGTTAGGCTAGGTTAGCCTACGTACGCGCGCGTACGTAGGCTAACCTAGCCTAACCGAACTTAACCTATCCTAACTTAATCTAACCTAACCTAACCTAATCATACACCTAACTTTTTGCCTGTCTCTCACCTAACCTAAGCTAACCTAAGTGAAGCGTACATGGGCTAACCTAACCTAACTTAACCTAACCTAACTTAATCTAGCCTAACCTCACCATACTCGCCGGAAAAGGTTAGGTTAACTTATCATGAGCGCTCATGATAAGCTAACCGAACCTAACTTAAACAGTGAATTTCCACCATTCAGACTGGTGGACTAAGACTCCAATATTGAGCTAGTGGATTTCCACCATTCAGGCTGGTGGACTAAGACCCCAATTCCGAGCTAGTGGATTTCCACCAATCGGGCTGGTGGACTGGGACCCCAATTCTGAGCTAGTGGATTTCCACCATTCGGGTTGGCGGACTAAGACCCCAATTTTCCAACTCTTGCATTTCATGACAGAAATTCAAAATGAACTTCGAAAAATCAAGAGAATGTAACTGTGAGAAGGTAAAGCACAACAAGTCACTACTGAAATATTCCAACTCTTGCATTTCACGACAGAAATTCAAAATGAAATTTGAAATATTAAGACAATGTAACTGTGATATGGTTAGCGTGTGTAAGTTTTTGTGTGTGTGTAAGTTTTGGCGTGTGTGTGTGTAAGTTTTATTGTGTGTGAGTAAGTTTTCGTGTGTGTGTGTGTAAGTTTTTGTGTGTGTCTGTAAGTTTTTGTGAGTGTGTGTAAGTTTGTGTATGTGTAAGTTTTTGTGTGAATGTAAGTTTTTGTGTGCATGTACGTTTTTGCGTGTGGGTGTAAGTTTGTGTGCGTGTGTGTTTTAGTTTTTGTGTGCGTAAGATTTTGTGTGTGTGTAAGTTTTGGTGTGTGTGTGTTAATTTTCGTGTGTGTGTGTGTGTGTGTGTGTAAGTTTTTGTGTGTATGTAAGTTTTCGTGTGCATGTGTAGTGTGTGTGTGTGTGTGTGTGTGTGTGTAGTGTGTGTGTGTGTGTGTTTGTGTGTGTGTAAGTTTTTGTGCGTGTGTTTAAGTTTTGTGTGTGTGTGTGTAAGTTTTTGTGTGCATGTATGTTTTTGTGCATGTTAGTTTTTGCATGTGTGTGTTTGTGTTTGTGTGTGTGTGTGTGTAAGTTTTTGTGTGTCTATTATAGTTTGTGTTTTTGTAAGTTTTTGTGTGTGTGTTTGTATGGGTTTGTGTGTTTGTTTGTGTGTTTGTTTTTGTGTGTGTTTTTTTTTTTGTTTTTGTGTGTGTGTGTGTGTGTGTGTGTGTATGTGTAAGTTTTTGTGTGTGTAAGTTTTGGCGTGTGTGTGTGTGAGTTTTCGTGTGTGTGTGTGTAAGTTTTTTGTTTGTGAGTGTTTTTGTAAGTTTTTTTGCGTGTGTGTGTGAGTTTTTTGTTGTGTTCATGTGTAATTTTTTTGTTTGTGTTTGTGTTTGTGTGGGTTTTTTTTTTTGTTTTTTTGTTAGTTGGTTCTGGTGTTTTTTTGTGTTCGTGTTCGGGTGTGTGTGTTTGTTTTGTGTGTGTGTGTGTGTGTGTATTTTTTTTTTTGCTTGAATTATAGAGGGAGACTTTACGTATTCGGGTTATTGTGTCCGTTTTTGTGTGTGTGTGTGTGTGTGTAAGTTTTTGTGTGTGTGTAAGTTTTGGCGTGTGTGTGTAAGTTTTCGTGTGTGTGTGTGTGAGTGTGTGTGTGTGTGTGTGTGTGTGTGTGTGTGTGTGTAAGTTTTTGTGTGCATGTAGTTTTGTGTGCATGTAAGTTTTCGTGTGCATGTGTAAGTTTGTGTGTGTGTGTGTGTGTGTGTGTAAGTTTTTGTGTGCATGTAAGTTTTTGTGTGCATGTTAGTTTTCGTGTGCTTGTGTTAGTTTTTGTGTGTGTGTGTGTGTGTATGTTTTTGTGTGTGTCATTTTTTGCGTGTGTATATATTTGTTAGTTTGTTTGTGTTTTATTTTCCATGTGTGTGTGTGTAATTTTTTTTGTGTGTGTGTGTGTAATTTTTCGTGTGTGTGTTTTTTTTTTCGTGTGTGTGTGTGTAAGTTTTTGCGTGTGAGTGTATTATTTTGTGAGTGTGTGTAATTTTTTGTGTGAATGTTAGTTTTTATTTGAATGTAAGTTTTATTGTGAATGTGTTATTTTTTTGTGTGTATGTGTGTGTGTGTGTGTGTGTGTGAGGTAGTTTTCGTGTGTGTGTGTAAGTTTTTTTGTGTGTC
The DNA here is from genome assembly GCF_049724085.1 of Artemia sp. Qi Xiang Cuo. Classification (NCBI taxonomy): domain Eukaryota; kingdom Metazoa; phylum Arthropoda; class Branchiopoda; order Anostraca; family Artemiidae; genus Artemia; species Artemia sp. Qi Xiang Cuo. The sequence goes on along the minus strand of NC_142804.1, from coordinate 53,849,298 downwards.
TGTTAGTTTTTGTGAGTGTGTGTAATTTTTAGTGTGTGTGTAAGTTTTTGTGTACATGTAAGTTTTTGTGTGCATGTAAGATTTTGCGTGTGGGTGTAGGTTTTTGCGTGTGGGTGTAAGTTTTTTTGTGTGTGTGTGTGTGTAAGTTTTTGTGTGTCTAAGCTTTTGTGTGGGTAAGTTTTGAAGTGTGTGTGTGTAAGTTTTCGTGTGTGGAAAAATTTAGAAGTGTCCAACTCAGAAAAGCCCGAAAACGTAATTTACATATCCCAAATCATAAGTTTCAGACAACACACTCCTATGAGCGGCTAAGAAATCTAGCTCAGAAAAGTCTGAAATAGCAAACTAGTCATCCCAAACTATTGGTTTCAGACAACAAACACCTATGATGGGCTAAGAAATCTAGCTCTGAAAAGTTCAAATAGCAAAGTACACATCCCAAATCGTAATTTTCTGACAACATACATCTATGAAAGGCTATGAAACCTAGCTAATAAAAGCTGGAAATAGCAAATTAACCATCCCAAATCATAAGTTTCAGACAGCACTCACCTCTGAGCGGCTAAGAAATCCAGCTCGGAAAAGTCAAAAATAGTAACCCACACACCCCAAATCATAGGTTTCAGACAACACTTACCTATGAAAGACTAAGAAATCAAACTCAGAACAGCCCAAAATAGTAATTTACATATCCCAAATCATAATTTTCTGAAAGGACACACCTATGAAAGGCTAATAAATCTAGCTCAGAAAAGTCAAAAATAGCAAACTAGTCATCCCAAACTATAGGTTTCAGACAACAAAAACCTATGAAAGGCTAAGAAATTCACCCCAGAAAAGTCAAAATTAGCAATCCATCCATCACAAATCATAGGTTTCAGACAACACACAACAAAGAAAGACTAAGAAATCTATCTTAGAAAAGCCCGAAATAGTAATTTACATATCCCAAATCATAGGTTTCAGACAACACTCACCTATGAAAGGCTAAGAAACCTAGCTCAAAAAAGTCAAAAATAGCAAACTATTCATCCCAAACTATAGGTTTCAGACAATAAACACCTATGAAAGGCTAAGAAATTCAGCTCAGAAAAGTCAAAAGTAGCAATCCACCCATCCCAAATCGTAGGTTTCAGACAACACAGACCTATGAAAGACTAAGAAATCCCACTCAGAAAAGCCCGAAATAGTAATTTACATACCCCAAATCATAGGTTTCAGACATCATTCACCTATGAAAGACTAAGAAACCTTAGCTCAGAAAAGCCTGAAATATCGAAACTACTCATCCCAAACTAGAGGTTTCAGACAACAAACGCCTATGACGGCCTAAGAATCATATCTCTGAAAAGTTCAAATAGCAAACTAGACATCCCAAATCATAAGTTTCAGACATCACACACCTATGAACAGCTAAGAAATCTAGCTCAGAAAAGACAAAAATAGCAAACCACTCATCCCAATCATAGGTTTCAGTCAACACACACCCATGAAAGGCTAATAAATCCAGCTCAGAAAAGTCAAAAATAGCAAAACTACATATCCCAAATCATAGGTTTCAGTCAACGCACACCAACGAAAGACTAAGAAACCTAGCTCAGAAAAGTCAAAAATAGCAAACTACTCATCCCAAACTATTGGTTTCAGACAACATTCGCCTAGGAAATACTAGAAAACCTTAGCTCAGAAAAGCCTGAAATAGCAAACTAAACATCCCGAATCATACTTTTCTGACAACACATACCTATGAAAGTCTAAGAAACCTAGCTCATAAAATTCGAAAATAGCAAACTATACATCCCAAATCATAGGTTTCAGACATCACACACCTATGAAAGACTAAGAAATCCAACTCAGAAAAGCCCGAAATTGTAATTTACATATCCCATATCATAATTTTCAGACAGCATTCACCTACGAAATACTATATCCCAAATCATAAGTTTCAGACAGCATTCACCTACGAAATACTAATAAACCTTAGCTAGGAAAAGTCTGAAATAGCCAACTACTCATCCCAAACTCGAAATTTCAGACAACAAACACCTATGAGTGACTAAGAATCCTAGCTCTGAAAAGTCCAAAAAGCAAACTATACCTCCCAAATCATAATTTTCTGAAAGGACACACCTATGAAAGGCTAAGAAATCTAGCTCAGAAAAGTCAAAAATAGCAAATTAACCATCCCAAATCATAGGTTTCAGTCAACACACACCTACGAATGGCTATGAAATCCTGCTCAGAAAAGTCAACAAATAGCAACCCACACACCCCCAAATCATAGGTTTCAGACATCACACACCTACGAAAGACTAAGAAATCCGGTTATGAAAAGTCAGAAATAGCAAATTACATATCCCAAATCATAGGTTTCAGACAACACTCACCGATGATCGTCTAAGAAATCTAGCTCAGAAAAGTCAAACATAGCAAAATAGACATCCCAAACGATAGGTTTCAGACAACACACACCTAGGAATGGCTAAGAAATCTAGCTCAGAAAGGTCAAAAGTAGCAATCCACCCATCCCAAATCATAGGTTTCATACAACACACACCTATGAAAGACTAAGAAATCCAGCTCATAAAAGTCATAAATAGCAAAATACATATCCCAAATCATAGGTTTCAGTCAACACACACCAACGAAAGACTAAGAAACCTAGCTCAGAAAAGTCAAAAATAGCAAACTACTCATCCCAAACTATTGGTTTCAGACAACATTCTCCTCCGAAATACTCGAAAACCTTAGCTCAGAAAAGCCTGAAATAGCAAACTACACATCCCAAATCGTAATGTTCTGACAACGCATACCTATGAAAGGCTAAGAAATCCAGCTCAGAAAAGTCAAAAATAGCAAACTACACATCCCAAATCATAGGTTTCAGACACTACACACCTATGAAAGACTAAGAAATCTAACTCAGAAAAGCCCAAAATAGTAATTTAAATATCCCAAATCATAAGTTTCAGACAGCATTCACCTACGAAATACTAAGAAAACTTAGCTCAGAAAAGTCTGAAATAGCCAACTACTCATCCCAAACTCGAAGTTTCAGACAACAAACACCTATGAGTGACTAAGAATCCTAATTCTGAAAAGTCCAAAAAGCAAACTACACCTCCCAAATCATAATTTTCTGAAAGTACACACATATGATAGGCTAAGAAATCTAGCTCACAAAAGTCAAAAATAGCAAATTAACCATCCCAAATCATAGGTTTCAGTCAACACACACCTACGAATGGCTAAGAAATCCAGCTCAGAAAAGTAAAAAAAATAGTAACCCACACATCCCAAATCATAGGTTTCAGACACCACACACCTACGAAAGACTAAGAAATCCGGTTATGAAAAGTCGGAAATAGCAAATTTCATATCCCAAATCATAGGTTTCAGACAACACTCACCTATGAACGGCTAAGAAACCTAGCTCAGAAAAGTCAAAAATAGCAAACTAGTCATCCTAAACTATGGGTTTCAGACAACACACACCCATGAAAGGCTAAGAAATCCAGCTCAGAAAGGTCAAAAGTAGCAATCCACCCATCCCAAATCATAGGTTTCAGACAACACACACCTATGAAAGACTAAGAAATCCAGCTCAGAAAAGTCAAAAATAGCAAACTACATATCCCAAATCATCGGTTTCAGTCAACACACACCAACGAAAGACTAAGAAACCTAGCTCAGAAAAGTCAAAAATAGCAAACTACTCATCCCAAACTATTGGTTTCAGACAACATTCACCTACGAAATACTAGAAAACCTTAGCTCAGAAAACCCTGAAATAGCAAACTATACATCCCAAATCATAATTTTCAGACAGCATTCACCTATGAAAGGCTAAGAAATCCAGCTCAGAAAAGTCGAAAATAGCAAACTACACATCCCAAATCATAGGTTTCAGACACCACACACCTATGAAAGACTAAGAAATCCAACTCAGAAAAGTCAAAAATAGCAAACTACATATCCCAAATCATAAGTTTTAGTCAACACACACCGACGAAAGGCTAAGAAACCTAGCTCATAAAAGCCTGAAATAGCAAACTACTCATCCTAAACTATTGGTTTCAGACAATATTCACCTAGGAAATACTAGGAAACCTTAGCTCAGAAAAGCCTGAAGTAGCAAACTACACATCCCAAATCATAGGTTTCAGACAACACACATCAACGAAAGACGGGTGCTCGGGGAGAGCCTTTGAGGGTCTGTGGGTCCCTTTAGGGCCGGTGGTCCTTTGGGAGTCCAGGGGACCTTTGGGGACCGGGGGAGGGCCTTTGGGGCACATGGAGGGCCTTTGGGGGTCTGGGGGGACCGTGGGGGGCGGGGGGGCCATTGGGGGCCGGGGGAGGGCCTTTGGGGGTCTGGGTGGGTCTTTGGGGGCGCCGGTGGCCCTTTGGGAGCTTGGGAGGCTTTGAGGACTGGGGGCTTCCTTCGGGGTTGGGGTAAGAGGATTGGAACCCTTTGGGGTTGGGTTAGAGGACCTCACAACACTGTTCAAATGAAACTTATGTATTATAACGACCACAGAGTTTCACCATTAAATTCTCTTCTAGAATCTCTTCAAAAATCTTCTTTTAAAATGTCTCTATCTGTTTCGCCGAAATATTTCCATAACCTTTCTAAAACGGTTTCGCCCAAATAATCCCTAAACGTAAATTCAGCGTGTTCCTTTGTTATTTGCATCTCTGCGCTAACGCATTTCAAATTAATAAGAAACCTTTTCGCGCGCTAAAACAATTCATCGCTAAGATGTTTCTTGCCTAATTGTTTCCATGGCCTTTGGTTATTAATATCCTTTGGAGTTCGACCAGTAGAACTGTTCCCGAGGCAAAGACATTAATGATTTGGATCTATTCCTGGAGAAATGTTTCTAGGCGAAAATTTTTAAAGTCTGACAGATGATGTCATTGATTGATTGATCTGTCAAGAAAGGGGAAATTAATTTGTTGTTTCTAAGGGGAATTATTGATTCACGATAGGTAAATTGAGGTCGACAGCACAGGTGTTCCAAGGTCGATGTTGTTGATGTTGTAAGTGCACGCTCTCAGCGAATGTCAAGGTCGATGTTGTTGTTGTTGACACACTTTGATTACGCAATCAAGTTCTCGGAAATTCACTTCCCCTTCGGGTCCTAGATCAAAAACATTGTTCCCATTAGAATTCAATGCGCATGTGCAACCTTCGTTCCGGAGTTATTACGCATAGAAACATCAAATAAATTGACCTTGGAAAAAGAGGTCATTGACCGATTACGCAATCATTCTCCCTAGGGAGGCTATGCCCTTATTTGGTGCCCCGTCAGTATTCTATGCCCATATAAGGAGTCCCGTCACGACCTTTTGAGGCCTTTCTACTATCACAACAAATAGCAACTGAAAATTATGCACAGCAGAATCTGTGGTTAAAGGATATGTGGAAGAGAGCATGATCAGTCGTAAAAGAAGCATTTGTAAAGTAATCAAAATTACGATTCAGCGAAGAAATGCTTTATTTTAGGGTCAGTCAAAACAGTATTAAGCAAAATTAATGATGTAATTCTTGATCGCCTCAAAGGAGTATAAAAATCTTAAAAAAGTTATGATACGAAGGAAGTTAAACAGGAAGGAGGGATTGAGTTCACACCTGAATTTCTTAATTCAATTGAAATTGATGATTTGACATTCCATGACTTAAAAATAAAGAATAACACGCCAATACTGATGATGCGTAAACCGAGAATGACATATACACTATCCTGGTGCGTGCCGAATGCCAGGTACGCTTCTGCCAAAATTCGAAGTTAATAACTTAATTAGGCTAAATATTTTTCAGTGTACAAAACCATACAGATATACAAAACTTAATTTTACACCTATAATTTCAAAGTATTAGGTTTCTAATCTTCTTGTCAATTTTTTAATTCCAGTCTTTTACATATTCTTCCTGTTTTTTCTCCCTTTTCAATTTTTTACGATAGAGATAGGGGAAGAGGTTGGCATCCTGTACTGGGTGCTTTAGAGCACCTTGAGAACGACTATCTTAATGCAAGGGCAATTTACTTCTGGCCCAAAAGTTACACATGCATAGATCATACTAAGTGTGCACATTCCACAAACTGTGCACTGCGTTGCCCAAATTTTCATAAAGTAGTTCTGTCCCTTGTATACCGGAAAGGCCACAATCGCAGAAACTCCCCCAAAGGGGTGATTTGAAATTTCAATGATTGTGCTTTTTATTATTAAATTCCAAATTAACTTTTAAACAACTCTCTATGATGTTCTAGTGCCCTGTCAGCAGTGAAGAAAAATAAAGAAAACACAGCAGTACCAGCCATGTAAATGCAAAGGGACTGTAGGCTCATCCCCCCCGACATTTTTTGCTGACTCGTAGAAACATAACAAAAATGTATATAAACAAATTTTTGATGCATTTCAAATTTTTTTTTCTTCCACCCCCCTCAACAAAAATCCTGCATATGCCCTTAGTTTTCAGGTTTTAGTTCAAATTCCAATAAATTTGTTTCCGCAATAAACTTTTACCATATCAAAACGGCATTTACGACTCCTGAATCAGCTTCAAACGACAATTTTTACTCATTTGCTGTTATTTTTTCAAAAAGCGTTTTTGAATTTTTAGTTTTTACGAGATGAACTTTGTTCTTTACTAGATTTTAATCGCTGTACCCATAATTTATATATAGCCTATTGCTGCATTATTATGTACCAAAATATAATAGACAAAAAGAATCATACTTCTCACGTTTACCTGCTCGACGCTCGAATTCTGTTAGAGCATGGGTCTCATAAACAACAAAATCTATTGCTATTTTGATTAGCACAAGCCCAACATTACGCGATGATTTGTTATGAATTTACATGTATGACAAAAAGTACCGAAGTCAATACCAGACCCCCCAAAATTGTTACGCGATTTGTGTGGTTGATATTATGGCATGACATCACTTTGCAAAAACTTGGTAATCAACCAATAATCATAAGTAAAATACCGTCTGTAAATATTGAATAGACATCATTTTGGATGTAACGAGATTGGACTCATATTGAGAACTTGAGTGGATTCTGACAACAAGAATTCAATTGATAAACTTGTACTGATTTTCAAGAATTTACATCAATTGCAATTTTCCAGCTGGAAAAACAGTAAGAGGTGGTTTTTTACAGAGTTGTTTCAAAAATGTTCACCGAAAAAGGTGATTTAGCTTCATCTATCATGTAGAAACAGCTTTAATGTACACAACGTTAGTCGAATTTGTTTTATTTAACGGATTCTGAATAATTTATTTTCTCAAATATAGCTTGATAAAGAGAAGATAGAAAACCTAAGAATAAGTAATTGTTTAATAAAGAGCAACGGAAGCAAAAGAATAATGCACACATTTTAGACTTATGTTCACAGCCTCTTCCCAGCACCAAAAAACAGAGGAATTTTGACGAAAAACTAACAAATTACCCCAATTTATGCCCTTAAAGGGGGGGGATGGTGTACTTATAGGCCACTACTTTTCGTACATGAAATTGTTTTGTTTTCACTGTTGTTGATGTTCATTTTTTGTTTGTTTGTTGTTTTTTTGTTGTTTTTTTGTAGGAAATGGTGTTTGAGCAGCTAGATTTTCAGAATTTGTGATAGTGAACTTTAACTAACTGAAACTAAACTTACGTGTGTTTTTATCCCCCTTCCCCTAAAATTGATCTGTGGATCAGAAATCTGGATCACAGTTCTTCCTTACTGCCTTCTGGCAGTGGAATTTATCCACTGTTAGAGTAAAAAACTATTAGATTTTAAAGAACCACTGCTCAACCAAAAGAGCCATAGAATAAAGAAAATGGTGCTGTTATATTATCTGTAACACAGGCGCGATATTGTACAGCGAAGATGCTAAAGAAACTAGTCAAACAGGTTTCTTTCAACGGACAATTCCTATGCTGAAGATTGCAAACAGTGATTTATCACTGCGTCTACTGTATTTTAACTTTTGTTTTGAAGGGTTTAGGGGGGAAAAGGTACCTAGGTTAGGTTACGTATTTAATATATGCTATGCTTTACCCCCCCCCCCCTGATATGCTAATATATAGCCGAAAATTGTTTCTAAAACTATTATATTCTTATACTATTTTGTTTTATTTCATTAGCATTGACTAAACTCCACTTCTCGCGTGTGTTACAGATAATACAACAGTACCAAAAAACATTTTTAATAACTATAAATCTTTATTTTATAAAAGCGGGTTGTTTATGTAAAGACAGCTCCCTCATATACGGAATAATTTCTATTTGTTTGAGCTTTATTGTCACTCCTTACTTTTACTTTGAAAAAAACTCATTTTTATCAATTACTGATTGTTTTCCACTCATGCCCTGGCCTATCAGAAATATAACTGGGGTTACCACTCCCGAAAATCCCCATTATTTCGCTGTCAGACTGTATATATCAGTACTTGTAAATCCATTAGTAGCGTCATAGATTGGTATCGTTAAGCTTTGTCTGAGGATAAACACAATTTCTATTCCTTTGAATTTCTTTTGTGTCGTCACAAGTGACTAAAGCGATCGAATTCACTTAAAAAAAATAAAGAAAATGAAATGGCACAAAAATAGCCAGGATAAATTTGAAACTGAGCTCAATTCGCGAATAAATGAACATAATTTCGAGAATGTTTACCCTTTTTTGAAAATGGAGCTAGTTTTCTGGTTTCTGTAAGCACAAGCCATTCTTTATATACAGTCCGGGGCCGCATAATCATGGCCGTATCCAGGGGGGGGGGTCCCCGGTTTGAACCCCCCCCCCCGAAATATATGTTTGACTCGTAAAAACGTTACAAAAACGGAGATAAACAAATTTTGTATGCGTTTTTGAGGTTTTTTGTGTCCCCCCCTAAAAAAATTAGTACCCCCCCCCCCTCCGACCAAAAATCCTGGATGCGCTTCTGCGCATAATTATTTAATGTATAAAAAACGAATAAATATTAAACCCAGTATCGGACTAGTTTGTGGTAACGAACTGTAAATAAGGAGTGACTTAGCCCAATAGTGGATGAAACTCTAAAAAACGGAATTTTGATAAGGAAAGACAACTAAAGACAATTGAATTTTTATCCTGATTCTAAATATGTAAAATTCATTAAGTTTAATGTTCCCATCAAGAGCTACTAGCCTGATGAAATTTGCGTGAATTTCGAAATAGGGGGGAAGCAACCCTAAAAAAAAGTCATGTTATCCTAATGAAGATCACGCCATCAGATTGAGCATATCACAGAACCCCACAATAGGGGGTTTCAAGCTCCTATCTACAAAAACGCGGAATTTGTTTTTTTTGCCAGAAGAAATATAAAGTATAAGTGTTTATGTGTTTATTTTTTGTTTTCTCCAGAGGTGACCGTACTAAACTGATGGTCCTGGAAGATCGAAAGAGAGCTCATTCAAAGGGAAATCTAATGTTCTAGCACCATTTTAAGTGACCATAAAAATTGGGAGGAAGCCAGTTCCCTTCCCACACCTTTTTTTCCCCAAAGACATCTGATCAAAATTTCAAGATAGCCATTTGATTAAGCATAGTTGGAAGGTCAGTAGAACCCTATCAGGAGGTCCGAACAGTACAAAATTCGGTTATCAAAAGAACGTATCTCCGATCAGTACACCATATATGGGCATAGAGTCATTAGGGAGAACACGTGGTCCTGTCACGAGTAGCACCTGTGAACTTGATTTACATAAAGTTCGCTGAGAGCGTGCACTTACAACAACAACAACATCAACCTTGGAACACCTGTGCTGTCGACCTCAATTCACCTATCGTGAATCAATAATTCCCCATAGAAACAACAAATTAATTTCCCCTTTCTTGACAGATCAATCAATCAATGACATCATCTGTCAGACTTTAAAAATTTTCGCCTAGAAACATTTCTCCAGGAATAGATCCAAATCATTAATGTCTTTGCCTCGGGAACAGTTCTACTGGTCGAACTCCAAAGGATATTAATAACCAAAGGACATGGGAACAATTAGGCAAGAAACATCTTAGCGATGAATTGTTTTAGCGCG